>NC_073387.1:31060535-31313035 GCF_028641065.1 Leucoraja erinaceus | reverse complement strand
GAAGGGCTTGTTTCCACGCTGTATTTCTAAATTATAATTAAACTAAACTAAAACTACTGCAGGACAGGGAGCTGCTCTAGGTGGGCATGGGGAATATGGGGACATGAGGACAGCAGATATAGACAGATCATATCACTCTGAACAAAGAAGCTGTTGTGAAATCCAACTGAAGAGAGGATGGAGTTCAATTTCAACTTTTATAGTAGAATATTTGTTTGGATTATAAATGTCAAAACTCAATTGCAGTCATTTACAGAAGCATGACAAGAAAATAAAATCAGTTAATGTGAAAAGGAAATAACAGTGAAATCTAGAAGCCTGAAATTAAAACAGAAATATCAGCTCATCCATCAAAGGGCAGCCAATATGTTAACCTTCCTTTTCTTTCTCAAATGTCAATGGATCTCCTGTGTATTTCTGTATTTTTTGCAATTCATTCCGGACATTAAAAAATATTTAAATCATCCGAGCAGCTGCAACATCCGTTTCCCTCAGCAAACATGTGAAGCGTAAATAGATTACGCAGCATTGCTTCAGGAGAAGCTATTAAACCTTCAGGGCACATATTATGTCATTATTTTATCATGAACTTCGAAGCTAGTGTCTGGTCTCGACAGACGCCAGCAGGGGATATTATAGATCCACTATTCATTCACACGACGTTGCTAAGGTCCATGTCATGTGATTCCAGCAACGTGTCTCATTCAATATTTCTTTAATTACCTCTCCAAAACACTGGAGCCAAAATTACAGTTGTGGCGCACTCACCAACCCCTTGTGAAGGTTATGTTATATTATAGAACTAGTTTTACGATACAATACAAAACATTCAGTTATTTTATTTTCATGAGTATACTTTCTAAGAACGTAGACAGACACACTTTAGTTAATTACAAAGTGTACTTGTGCGACAAATCAGCGAATGGGGGCTAGGAAATGAGGCTAGAAGAACAAATGAAAAACAGCATCACAAATATCTGGAGAGAAACCATCATTAGTTAATAATACTGTAGATTCTATTTCTTCTTTATCAGTAGTAACAATAAACAGATTCATTGCAACAGCTTTTGTGTGCGTGTGTGTGTGTGTGTGTGGAGAAAGGGAGAGAAAGGGCTGGAGGTTGTTTGGGGGTGGAGGAGCTTTGCAATTATCAGAAATGGTGATACACATGGGAAAAACACTTCCAAAGAATACATGCACAGTAACTTATTTCATTTCATCAACAGAAGCTAAAATTTTGTGCACTATTGCATGGACAGTATTACAGTAGTTTAGGAATTCAAACATTGAACAGGTAGGACTCTGGATGAGGTAGCAGGATCAATGTACTGGGTCACCCATCTTGCAAATACTATATTTCCTATAGCTTTTCCTGCTATTATTTATCAACAATAATCGTTCAAAATTGCGATTATGAAGGGGGGCATAGAAAAACTAAAATGATTGAGCAATAATTTAGTAAGGCAGGAACTTGAGTAAAACCCAAAGTGCTGGCGTTACATCAGTGGGTCAGTCAACATCTCTGGAGGACATGGACAGGTGACGTTTTGGGTCGGGATCCTTCTTCAGACTCAAGGAACTTTCTAGTTTACTGTCTCAGAAACCACACAGTAGACAATAAACAATAGACAATAGGTGCAGGAGTAGGCCATTCGGCCCACCGAGCCAGCACCGCCATTCAATGTGTTCATGGTTGATCATCCCCAATCAGTACCCCGTTCCTGCCTTCTTCCCATATCCCCTGACTCCGTTATTTTTAAGAGCCCTATCTAGGTCTCCCTTGAAAGTATCCAGAGAACCGGCCTCCATCGCCCTCTGAATTCCACAGACTCACAACTCTCTGTGAGAAAAAGTGTTTCCTCGTCTCCTTTCTAAATGACTTACCCCTTATTCTTAAAATGTGGCCCCTGGTTCTGGACTCCCCCAACATCGGGAACATGTTTCCTGCCTCTAGCGTGTCCAAACCCTTAATAATCTTATGTTTGAATCTCATCCTTCTAAACTCCAGAGTATACAAGCCCAGCCACTCCATTCTCTCAGCATGTGACAGTCCTGCCGTCCCTGGAATTAACCTTATAAACCTACACTGCACTCCCTCAATAGCAAGATTGTCCTTCGTCAAATTAGGGGACCAAAACTGCACACAATACTCCAGGTGTGGTCTCACTAGGGGTCTATACAACTGCAGAAGGACCTCTTTGCTCCTATAATAATAATAATAATACATTTTATTTATGGGCGCCTATCAAGAGTCTCAAGGACACCTTACAAAAATTGAGCAAGTAGAGGAAAAGCATGTAAGCGGAATGAAATAAATAGTAGAGACATGACTAGTACACAAATTAAAAACAGAATTCAATTCAAAACACAATATGAGGCAATTCAAGCACAGATGAAAAGGGAGGGGGACATGGGGCTAAGGATAGGCTGAGGTGAAGAGATGGGTCTTGAGGCGGGACTGGAAGATGGTGAGGGACACGGAATTGTGGATCAATTGGGGGAGGGAGTTCCAGAGCCTGGGAGCTGCCCTGGAGAAGGCTCTGTCCCCAAAATTGCGGAGGTGGGATTTGTGGATGGAGAGGAGACCGGCTGATGTGGATCTGAGGGACCGTGAGGGTTGGTAGGGGGAGAGGAGGTCAGTGAGATATAGGGGGGCCAGATGGTGGAGGGCTTTGTAAGTGAGGACCAGGATTTTGTAGGTGATCTGGTGGGAGATGGGAAGCCAGTGAAGTTGTTTGAGGACTGGAGTGATGTGATGCCAGGATTTGGTGTGGGTGATGATTCGGGCGGCTGCGTTCTGGACCAGTTGGAGTCGGTTGATGTAGGTGGAGCTGATGCCAAGGAGAAGTGAGTTGCAGTAGTCCAGTCGGGAGAAGATGAAGGCATGGATGAGTCTTTCAGCAGCGGGAGGTGTGAGAGAGGGTCTGATTTTGGCGATGTTGCAGAGATGAAAGAAGGAGGTTTTAATGACATGGCGGATGTGAGGCTCAAGGGAGAGGGTTGAATCAAAGATCACGCCAAGGTTGCGAGCCTGGGGAGATGGGGAGACAGTGGTGCCGTCGATGGTGAGATTTTGGGGTTATTGATTTTGCTGAGTGTGAATTTGGAGCCTATGAGGAGGAATTCTGTTTTATCGCTGTTGAGTTTGAGGAAGTTATAATAATAATAATAATAATATTTATTTATATAGCACTTTTCAACAAAACCAGTATTTGAACCAAAGTGCTTTACAGAGATTGATTAAATTAATTGAACAGATCAATGCAATAAATCCATACAAATCAAAAAAAGAGAAAAAAGAGAAAAAGAAAAAAAGACACAGAAACAGTACACTATAGAAATCAACATGAAACGTCCCCCCACAGCAGAATTCACTGTGAGGGAAGGCACCAAAAATATCCAGTTCTCCCCCTCATAGTCCACCCGAGGTCGGGGCCTATATCTGGCCTCCTCAGCCAGCCCGGTGTCTTCAGGCCCTCTTGCCATGAAGCTGAAGTTATGTTGCATCCAGGTTTTTATAGCTGACAAACAGGTATATAACAGAGTATATAGCTGTACTCACCTCCTCTTACTATAAAGGTCAACATGCCATTCGCTTTCTTCACTGCCTGCTGTACCTGCTTGCTACTTTCATTGATTGATGAACAAGGACCCCCCAGATCCCGTTGTACTTCCCCATTTCCCAACTTGACACCATTTTGATAGTTATCTGCCTTCCTGTTTTTGCTACCAAAGTGGATAACTTCACATTTATCTACATTAAATTGCATCTGCCATGCATCTGCGCACTCACGCAACCTGTCCAAGTCATCCTCATTCTCATAGCATCCTCCTCACAGTTCACACTGCCACCCAGCATTGTCATAATTGTCATCTGCAAATTTGCTAATGTTACTTTGAATCCCTTCATCTAAATCATTGATCAAGTCTCGAAATAACCACAACCATCCCTACATGCATCTCTGAAAATTCAAGGTAACAAAGCCACCTATCAGACTCTTATTTATTGACTATAGCTTCTTGTAATAATTCTCAACATATGTGCTTCCCAAAAATGGATTCCAGGCTCCTTACTATACTTTCTGAACATTCTCTAATGTGCAGCAAAATTCTGCTCTGTTATCTAGGAGTTTGCAGATGACACCACTGTAGTTGGGCTGGATCTTGAACAATGATGGCACCGAGTACACGAAAGAGATAGAGAGTTTACCAACCCAGCATCAAGAGTATAACTCTTAGTGCACGGTGGTGCAGTGGTAGAGTTGCTGCTATACTGCGTCAGGGATCCTGACTACGGGAGCTTGTCTATACGGAGTTTGTACGTTCTCCCTGTGATCTGCGTGGGTTTTCTCCAAAATCTTCGGTGTCCTCCCACACTGCAAAGAAATACAGATTTGTAGGCTAATTGGCCTAGTATAATTGTAAATAAATTGGCCCCAGTGTGTGCAGGGTAATGTTAGTGTGCAGGGATCGCTGGTCGGTGCAGATTCTGAAGGGCCTGTTTCCGCTCTGTATTTCTAAACTAAGCTAAACTAAATTAACCCTCAATGTCAGCAAGATGAAGGAGTAGTCACTCACCTGCCACCCCCAAATGGAACAAGGATGGAGTTCCCCTGTTCCTTATCTTCCACCCCACCAGCCTCCGCATCCAACACAACATTCTCTGACATTTCTGTCACCTCTGATGTGATACCACCACTAGTTGAGACAGTGGTTCACATGTACCACCTCTAACCTCATCTACTACATCCGGTGTTTCTGATATGGGCTTCTGCACATTGGACAAAACAAGTGTAGACTCAGTGGTTATTCTGCCATTCAATTGCACTCAGTCCGCCAATGCCTGCTCGATCTCTTGGTTGCTAACCATTTTAACTTCTCTTCCCATTCCCATACTCACCGTTCTGACCTGGGCTCCTCCATGGCCGGAATGAGGCCACATGCACACTGGAGAAACAGAACCTCATATTCTGTTTGGTAAGAAGATTGAATTCTCCAACTTTAGGCAACCACCAAATCCCCCCACCTCCTTCTGTGCATCCTTTCTTCCCAACCCCCACTCTACCCTGTGCCCCACCTGAATTTGCACTTATTTCCCCCCACCCCCTCCTTTCCACCTATATTCCTTACCCCAGCTTCACAATCCGCAACTCATCAGTGCTTTTGTCTCACTCTGTCTGTTTTTTCACCTCTGGCCTCTGTCCGACCATCAGCTATCAAATGTCCCCCTCACCTGTATCCACCTACTACTTGTTCAAGAAGGAACTGTAGATGCTGGAGAATCGAAGGTAGACAAAATTGCTGGAGAAACTCAATGGGTGCGGCAGCATCTATGGAGCGAAGGAAAGAGGCAACTTTTTGGGCCAAAACCTTTCTTCAGATTGATCGACAAAATTGCTGGAGGAACTCAGCGGGTGCGGCAGCATCTATGGAGCGAAGTAAAGAGGCAGCGTTTCGGGCCAAAACCCTTCTTCAGACTGCCGCAACCACTGAGTTTCTCCAGCAATTTTGTCTACCTCCACCTACTACTTGCCAGGCTTGTCCTGCCCCCTGAAGATAGACACAAAAAGCTGGAGTAACTCAATGGTAACTCAATGATGCTGCAGTGAAAATGATCAATAGTTTAAAGTTCTTAAGTATAAATATCACCGACAATTTGTCATGGACCAAACACATTTAAGCCTCAGCCAATAAAGAACAACAACACCTTTTTTCCTCAGGAGACGAAGGAGACTGAGGCATGACAAAAGATTTTCACTATATTTCAGTATACATAGCAATAATAAACCAATACCAACGGCAATTATAATTTTATAGTCGAACTGATCTGCACAAAGGCAATTACCCGCAGATTAAATTTCACAGCTCAGGGCATTCTACAAAAGAAGCTATATTCTGGGGATAAATAAATGCTGGCTTTTCTGACCAAAGAGTGGCTAGAATTATATATTAGACATGTGGGTTAGCAACATGATCAAGCACAATCTGTGTGTGATTAGTTCTTTCAATCCTGAAGAAAACATCCACGAGAAATGGACCGGCAGAGAAATGATTACGATGCAACAAACCATTCTGTTAGATGAACTCAGCAGGATGAACAGCATCTGTGGATTGATAGGATTTTTTTAATTTCAAAAATAAATATAGAAATAGAATAGAAATGAATATAGAAATAAATAGAGGACCACATGTTTTAGGCAGACCACTGAGTATCTTTCACTGAATTGATGATCTTCCAGTAGCACACGATGTTCATCTCTGAGTGTGTCACTGGGAACAGTCGATAAACCAGAGAGTCCGCTATATTTAAGAGGGAGTTAGATGTGGCCCTTGTGGCTAAAGGGATCAGGGGGTATGGAGAGAGGGCAGGTACAGGATACTGAGTTGGATGATCAGCCATGATCATATTGAATGACGGTGCAGGATCGAAGGGCCGAATGGCCTACTCCTGTACCTATTTTCTATGGTTTCATGTTTCTATGTAGCTGCTCAGGATGATCAATGACAGGATCCTTGCATCCTTCGCTAGACCCTCTTTGCAAATCCACAGTCTGCAAATAGATGGGAATGAAGGATTAAACCAGAAGGGCTGTTCTCACCATCAGTCCAGTGAGGTCTTGGTGCTTGTTGGTGAGTTCTGGCGATGAGACATTCTGCCAGGTGATCTGAGCTATCTGCTCAATGAACCATCCCACAAGATCCATCAAATTCTTGTCCCACTTTGTCCACAGGACATTCAGAGCAGACCACTGCCTGATGGACGTGGTCATAGGTGTTGGTCTGGAAGAACCTTTCCACAAACGATTGGTAATGTGGACAAGTCCAACCGACTGAGACATTGTGCGGCAATGAGTCAGGGCCATCCTTCACAGCAACTGGATGAGATAGAGCATCTGCATGTGATGACACTTCATACTTTAGTCCAAGGACTAACCTGAGCTGGCTACACATGATGTTGTGTACGTTTTGCCTACATTGTCTATGAACATGTACATTGTGATTTGCTGGACCTTTCCACATTTGATTCCGTGTGAAGCAGAACATGACATAGATGATATTCAGGGTGGAGGAGTGATGAATGGTCCATGCCGGCACCAAGTACAGCAACCCCAAGAACACCTCACACCTGATGACCAGATTCTTACCAGTTATTGAAAGGGAATATCTTTCCCACAGTCCCAATTTTTGTTTTATCTTACAATGTATTGGATCAATCTCTGCGTTGGAACTGAGAGTGGAGAGTGGCAAAAACTGGTATATAGAGGAGAGAGGGAGTAATGGGGCAGAAACAAGAGGTGATTGGTGTGTTGGGGAATGGTGAATGCTGATGGGCCTATAGAGCGATCTGAGGGGGTGGGGGGGGGGGGGGGGGGGGGGTTGGGGTAAAGGTAAAGGTGGAAACAGCTATATGAAGTTGATAAACATGAACATAAAAAGCTGCACATTGTGTAATCTGATAAGTAAGGATGGTGATAAAGAGGCCAAAAGTGATTGCAAATGCTGGAATCTGAAGCAAAAAATCAAAATGCTGGCAAAACTAATTAGGTTAGGGAGCTTCAATGCATCAGGTCTGAAGGAAGATCCTGACCTGAAACATCACCTAACCATTTCCCCCTTAAGATGCTGCTTGGCCTGCGCAGTTCTTCCAGAGTAATAATAGGAGAGGGGAGAGGTAGGTGGCAGATGAAACCAGAACTAGATGGGGGGTGTGGTTAAAAACCATGTGGGTGAAATATGTGTGAAACAGGTGGATGTAACTGGGAGTTAATGCCATTCCAATTACCCTCACCATTCCACACTGATCTGTCCATCCTCAGCCATCTCCACTGTGAGGCTGAGGCCCAACGAAAACTAAAGGAGCAGTGCCTCACATTCTGCCTGTGTAATCTACAATGGTATGAACATTGAATTTTCCAGGTTTACGTCACCCTTCCCACCGATGTGTTCACCCCCATCCCTTTCCTTCCGATCCTCCTTGACTCCTTCCATTATTTGTTTCCTTTCCATTATGCTTCCCACCATCCCTCCTTTTTCCATACACCTGATTCACACACATTTCACCCACTCCTCCGCACACCCCCTCTTCAGCTTCTAGTTCTGGTTCCATCTGTCGGTCGTCTCTCCCCTGATGGCTCCCCTTGTATCCGTCCTTTATTTAACAGATTCCAGTACTCGGAGCCTTTGCATATCACCCTCCAGCAACTGTGTCCACCTTTATCCTCCACTCACCTAGCTCCACCTGCCTTGTTATTTTCTTGCTTCTGTCTGCTTCCATCCATCATCCACTTGCCTCCACCTCCCATTTCCACCCCTCCCCCTCCCCTACCTGCTCCACATGCTCAACATCCTTCATCCACTCTTGGCCCAACAATCACCTCTCACATCTATCTCTCCAATCCCACTCTCCTCTGCAAACTGGCTATCTTCCCTCTCCACTCACAATCCTGATGCAAGGTTTTGATCCAAAACATTGACCATTCCTTTCCATAACACGAACAATATTGAATGCATAGATGCAAAGAACATGTGAAGCATTTTACACGATTCTTTAACATTGTATGGCAGATTCATTATGAATAAAGTTTAATTTTGAAATCCTTTCCATCTACAGGTGATCCACATCTTGTTTGAAATTTATTTTAGTTAATGAGGTGACTCAATAAACTGAAATTATGCTTCTCCCAAAACAGCATAATTTCACAACATACTCTTGTAGATTGATAGGTAGCAGTAAAAGTATGACAGTGTTGCAGCTGTCATTATATTGAAGCTGCAGCTCTTCATTGAATATGTCAGAAAGCGTGCAGTAAAAAAGAAACTGATACAAAGTATAATGTGGATGCTGTAATGTCAGAATATATTGCCCTGCCCTAATCACCCCTGCATTAAGGAGACAGTGAACAATCAACCGCAATAATGAGTGTGGAATCACACGTAGGTCAAAGCAATTAAGGATGACAAATGCCCTCCTCTCTGAAAGGTACTAGTGATCCAGGTGAGTTTTTCTAACGGTCCAGTACATTTGGCTTTACTGTTAGCTTTACATTCAATATATCCACTTTAATTTAAATCAATTGAATTTAAACAACCCAGCCATTACGTTGCGATTTAAATTCATGTAAAATAAAAACAGAAGATGTTGGAGATACTCAGCAGGTCAGCCAGTACCTGCGGGAAGCGTAACAGAGTTAACGTTTCCATGAAGATCCTTTGCCAGAGCCTTTGTTTAAACTCATGTGTCTGTGCACTGGTTAACCACCATACTATTGTCGTTCTGAATATGTATGCAATCGAACTGAAGAGGTGTAGCCTCTCCCCAACACAACTGAAGAGATGAAGCCTCTCCCCAAATGGATGTTTTTCAGAAAAGAAAACTTCATGTGGCAAAATTGTAAAGATTGTGAAAATGCCCTATGGACAGTTTGATAGTGTTCCAGCTACCCAGGTTCAATCCTGACAACTTGTGTTGTCCATGTGGAATCTCTCTCTCTGTCTGTCTCTCTCTCTCTCTCTCTCTCTCTCTCTATCTGTCTCTCTCTCTCTCTCTCTCTCTCTCTCTCTCCCTCTCTCTCTCCCTCTGTCTGTCTGTCTCTCTCTCTCTCTCTCCTCTCCCCCCCCCCTCTGTCTGTCTGTCCTCAATCTATCCTCTCCCCCAAACTACCCCCCCCCTCCCCCCAATGGCCTCACCCCAACCTACCCCAGGACACAACTCCAAAGCCTAAACCTAATCGTGACACTGACCTTTTATCGTCAGTCCCCACTGGCAATTAATCACAACATTCAATGAAATGCGACTTCTGACACTTGAGATGCCAGTCCTTTAACCAACTGCAGACATCACTGCTCTCCTCCATAATATTCCTGTACCCTGTAAGTATTCAATGATCTGTAGGCCTAACACATAACTACCAATTTTTATCCACACACATCCAATGGCAGCACTGAAACAGGCAGTGCCATTGGGTATGTTAAGTCACTGAGCCCTACGTGGGCCCGATACACAGTAGAATCTTGCAATAGTGATCATTGTTGGCCTGCAATACAACGGTGTCTTTCTAGATGATAAAGAATTTGTCATCTGGTGTCTTTCCATAACAAGCTACGTATCAAAACTAATTCACTGGCTCTACTGTAATTTGGGATCTCCCACGAGCTATGAAAGGCACAATAGAATAGCAAGTTATTTTATATTAATCCAGACTCTGCTTGCCTATAGTAGTAAACTTTCAATTTACTTAGGTTGGATTAAGTGTCAGTGTTTATTATGTCACTGTCGTCATAGAGATCTGTTATGCCAAACAACATACGTTGCTGTAGGGTTTTCACCCTAGCTTCTTTGTTGAGGTAAACTGCTAAAAACCATGGAAATAAATATGCATCTGATGTAATATTTAAACCATTCACTTATAATAATAATAATAATAATAGTAAATTTTATTTATGGGCGCCTTTCAAGAGTCTCAAGGACACCTTACAAAAGTTTAGCAGGTAGAGGAAAAACATGTAAGGGGAATTAAATAAATAGTAGAGACATGACTAGTACACAAAGTAAATACAGAATTCAATACAAAACACAGTATGAGGCAATTAATGCACAGATGAAAAGGGACAGCACGTGGGGCTAAGGATAGGCAGAGGTGAAGAGATGGGTCTTGAGGCGGGACTGGAAGATGGTGAGGGACACGGAATTGCGGATCAGTTGGGGGAGGGAGTTCCAGAGCCTGGGAGCTGCCCTGGAGAAGGCTCTGTCCCCAAAACTGCGGAGGTTGGACGTGGGTGGAGAGGAGACCAGCTGATGTGGATCTGAGGGACCGTGAGGGTTGGTAGGGGGAGAGGAGGTCAGTGAGATATGGGGGGGACCAGATTGTGGAGGGCTTTGTAGGTGAGGATCAGGATTTTGTAGGTGATCCGGTGGGAGATGGGAAGCCAGTGAAATTGTTTGAGGACTGGAGTGATGTGATGCCAGGATTTGGTATGGGTGATGAGTCGGGCGGCTGCGTTCTGGACCAGTTGGAGTCGGTTGATGTAGGTGGAGCTGATGCCAAGGAGAAGTGAGTTGCAATAGTCCAGTCGGGAGGAGATGAAGGCATGGATGAGTCTTTCAGCAGCGGGCGGTGTGAGAGAGGGTCTGAGTTTGGCGATGTTGCGGAGATGAAAAAAGGAGGTTTTAATGACATGGCAGATGTGAGGCTCAAGGGAGAGGGTGGAATCAATGATCACGCCAAGGTTGCGGGCCTGGGGAGATGGGGAGACAGTGGTGCCGTCGATGGTGAGAGTGGGGTTATTGATTTTGTTGAGTGTGGCTTTGGAGCCTATGAGGAGGAATTCTGTCTTATCGCTGTTGAGTTTGAGGAAATTATGTTGCATCCTTGTTTTTATAGCTGACAAACAGGAGTTGATATGGGAGAGGGGTGGGGGGGGGGATTTTGTGCCAAGGTAGATCTGGGTGTCATCAGCGTCACAGTGGAAGTCCAGATTGAAGTGGCGGAGTATCTGACCAAGGGGGAGGATGTAGATGATGAAGAGGATTATAAATGATTCTATCTATTAATTAAATACATCAACCTCTGCCCTCAACTCCATCCACCCTGTTTGTGTTGCATAAGGCTTAAACCCCCTTTTCACGGTGCGACTTGACGCAAGAGGTAACCAGAGTTTGACATCGTGGGAACCTCGTGCGTTAACAATACGGCATTCGTGGACTACCGTGGCGCTAACGGCATGTAATCGTGTACCTTGGGTACTCGGGAGAAAATTCAAACATGTTTGAATTTGTCCAAGAGTGTCTTGTGCACTTGTGGTTAAGCATTGCAACATTTTATGAACGAAGTGTCCCGTGCGATATCGGTAGTAACTCTTGCGGTCACCGTGGGAACTCCTGCCAACGGTGAACCCGGAAGTTGGATAGAGTGAATCCAGCCAGTTTGCTATTTACATACAAATCTAATAAAACTAGCTAAGCATTTCATTAATGTCAGTGTGTCTCTTTTTGTCTGAAAGATGGGGGTGTCTTCATTTACTGGCGGTGGGTGTCTGTCACTGAAACAGGCAGGTAAGATTTCGCATCCACCTTGTCTCTCTCTCTCCCTCCCTCTCACACAGGCGTGAATGGATGAACTCCGCGGGCCAGACAGCATTTACGGAGAGAGAGGGAGAGAGAGAGAGAGAGAGAGCGAGGCAGTTCTGGTCAGGCGTTTGAAGATAGACACCAGTTGCTTGGAGCAACTCAGCGGGACAGGCAGCATCTCTGGAGAGAAGGAACGTAAATGCTGCCTGGCCCGCGGAGTTCCTCCATTCATGCCTGTGTGAGAGTGAGGGAGGGAGAGTGTGAAGAAGGCTCTCGACCCGAAACGCCACCCGTTCCTTCTCTCCAGAGATGCTGCCTGTCCCGCTGAGTTGCTCCAAGCCTCTCCCCCCCCTCACCCCAACTCCCACCCACACACGCGAATGCTGGAGAAACTCAGCGGGGTGAGCAGCATCTATGGAACGAAGGAAATCGACCGCGTGCCGCTGAGTTTCTCCAGCATACGCGTGTGTGGGTGGGAGTTGGGGTGAGGGGGGGGGGGGGGGGAGAGACATAAGGCAGCGTGAAGAATGGGTCGCTGTTCATTTCTCTCCGTAGATGCTGCCTGTCCCGCGGAGTTCATCCATTCATGCCTGTGTGAGAGAGAGAGAGAGAGAGAGGAGAGAGAGAGAGAGAGAGAGAGAGAGAGAGAGGCAGTCCTGGTCAGTCCTTTGAAGATAGACACCAGTTGCTTGGAGCAACTCAGCGGGACAGGCAGCATCTCTGGAGAGAAGGAACGTAAATGCTGCCTGGCCCGCGGAGTTCCTCCATTCATGCCTGTGTGAGAGAGAGGGAGGGGGAGAGAGAGAGAGAGAGAGAGAGAGGCAGTCCTGGTCAGTCCTTTGAAGATAGACACCAGTTGCTTGGAGCAACTCAGCGGGACAGGCAGCATCTCTGGAGAGAAGGAACGGGTGGCGTTTCGGGCTGAAAGTTTCTTCAGACTGAAAGTTTCACCTCTCAGTAGATCATAAAATAACACAATAATCACGGTCAATGTGAGATACAGTCTTTATTCATATTTGACAAAATAAAAAGACGACTTCTTGCACATATTGAGAGAAGGTGCATCACACCAAACACCATTTGTCTAAAAAAACAGATTATTCTTCAGCTCATTAAAGAGCTCGGGTGAAAAAAACGAATAGAGTGTGTGACAACAAAGTAACATCATTTGTGCCACGTGATTAACTACACTACAGTCCACGATGTTCATTCGGGAAAGATCGGGAGACGGACAAGTCACTCGCACAAATGACAGAATTGCCGAGTACCGTGGGAACTCTTTACTCTACCCCCGTTATATCGTGTGATATCGTGCTAGACCACGACCACTCCACTCTGGCTACATCTTGCGTCAAGTCGCCCCGTGTAAACTAGCCATTAGGATCCCATTTTAAAAAATGTCCTTTCGTTCTCTCATAAAATACGGCATTGTAGAAAATTAAAATAAATGACAAGCGCCAGTTTATATTTTTACCTCCGTCACTTCTAATCGTATTGTAGACAGTCAGCATAAAAACGAAAAGGAATAGATATGTGTAACTACTCTGAGCACCTTGCAATATTCCTTTTGTGAATAATACAAAGCATTTTGAAGGGTAAATGCTACTTCAGATTCTTCATGTGTTACAGTAATTTTTCCGGTAGTGCATGTTAAATGAAGGCCACAGTTCTGGCTTCATGAAGATAAGAGATACATTGCTTTGATGACATAGCTTTATCAACATTTGGATTTAATAGCATATTTATACAAAAGCGAGCTGCCAACACTGAAAACGTCCTTGTTCCAACAAGCAGCATTATTGATGCGTGAATGACATCCACAACAAAGGATTACGAACTGTGGTATGATATTTTATTCATGAATAATCTGATTACTTCCTGGGCATTTCACAGAATTACTGTTCATCAGAGAAATTCATGGTAACCTACAAAGCCACTCATTTCACCATCTTGTCAAAGATTAGAGTTGCAACTAGACTTTGATTCAAATTTAGGCTGGGCTAGCAGAGGCAGTTATCAAAAAAAAGAGTGGAATTGAATAACAGGGTTTTCGTTTATCTAAGTTCAAATAATCTTCTTTCATCAGCTCCATGCAGGTCACACTCTGAATTCATGGTGTGACTTATTACCATGATTTCTGCTACCAGCCAGTGCTAACCTTGCTGTCAGCGCAGATCCATGGGCCCAACCTCTTCAGTGGCTGCTATTAGATTCAGATAGATGTAGCAGATTAAATGCTGCCATGGCTTTCAATTCAAGAAGTTGCATTTGCCATGCATCCCGTGCTCTGAGGCTCATGGAATGAAATATGAAATAATATCAAATACACATCTAACTGCTAACTCTCACATACTACTCCACCATTGCACTTCTATGTCATTATACCTTATCCATTTCTGATTTTCTGACAACCACACTTTACAATTAAGATTTAAATCAGCTATTATTTTTTGATTTCTGATGCCATTTATTTAGTAGTATGTGTATTTACATCATGGTTCAGAATGAACACATTGCTTGCAATTAGTGGACAGTTTAGATAGATTATCAAGTGTATCATAGGGTTGAATTTACTCCATTGTTTACCTAATTACAATTAATGTACAAAATTGGCTGATGAAGGCCTCAACCTAAAATGTCACCTATTCCTTCCATCCAGAGATGCTGCCTGTCCCGCTGAGTTACTCCAGCATTTTGTGTCTAGCTTCGGTGTAAGCCAGCATCTGCAGCTTCCTCCCACACACAGGCTAGCACAGCCTAGTGTCTAGTAAGTAACTGAACCCCTTTCTAATATAGCATTGGCATAAAAGGCAGGTAACTAAGATATTACAGATGTTGAAATCTAAAATCAAAACAATTTGCACAGCATTTATGGACAAGGATATACAGATGAAGATACTACAGATGGGGATGGAGATATAGAGATAGAGATAGAGATACAGATAGAGTTAGAGATATAGATAGAGATTGAGATTGAGATAGGGATAGATGGAGAGATAGATGTGGAGAGAAAGCGTAATAGAATTAGAAAGATTGAGAGATTAGATACTGCAATATCTTAACTCAAGCTCACCATCACAGGAACATTCCCCAATGTTCTGAGCTGCAGGGATACTTCACATCTAACCGCTGCTTCTGGCAGCTGTGTTTTTAAGTAAATTTACTATTTTCTATTTTTTTCAGGTTCTACTTAATAACGACATGTATTGCCACATATATTTGTGCTTCCAGGGCTGTCTGTTAGCAGGAGTGTTCGTTTTTGTCACCCCTGGTTGATTTGTAGCCCTCAGGCTGACCCCTTTGCAGAAGGCCTGTAGAAGAGATCAGAAGCTACCAGCTGTGTATCATAGTGGAGACAAAGGCAAGTCCACCATGGACCTGGCCAACATTCCCCACAGATAACAGTTCTCAAGGACAATGAGAGATGAGCAATAAATTTGGCTTGTCAGTAAGACACTTATCCCATGCATGGATAAAATATTTCCTATTTTTCTTTAGATTGAAATGACAAAGATGTAAGTCAGTAATTTGTCTGCAATACCTGCCCCATTGACTACTTGCCAATTATACGTGGAGAATCACACTTGGATGAAAGATTGCAAGTCCCCTAAAACTGTAACCCTATTGTAATCAATAACTTCAGGAAAGGGATGGAAAACATTGTTCATCTTTGCTCCTATACCAGCTTAACATCAGTTGAAACACTCATTCTTGCTTTTCTTTTTTCCCAGCTTGTCTTTCACCATCAGCATAAATTATGTAGAGACTAGAAGTACAATTTCAAAACAAATCACCCCAGACAATGCGCACATCATCTTCAGCACATATCAAAAACATTGGAATTAGATACAAAGTTAAAATAATGTATTTTGTATTAGATATAAAGTTAAAATATTGCTGTGAAAGAGAATGAATGTGAGGTTATTAACCATCTGGCAAGATAAATTGAAAATCTCCTCTTGAGAAGAGAAGATAGCTGCTGGCTTAATATCAGATTATGAAAGAGTGTGAGAGTGTGTCTGTAAAAATGTTTTCCCTTGCAGAGGACATCAGGATGATAAGATAATCACTAATAAATCAAATAAGGAATTTAAGAGAATTCAAATGAGGTTTGAATATTACATTTGGTGTCAGGGAGATGCTGATGGTACTGATTCACTTAATGGGACATTATCTAAAAGCAAGAGGAAAAGTTGCAAATGAATTTATTGTTGAGCTTGGTAGAGAAAGGTAAATAATCCAAATATAATATTTTTTAGATATTTGTTGGCCTTAACCTGAAAATACTGTGAGGATCAACTGTGTTGTTCATGTGTTAACGTAAAAGTACTTGTTATTATCTCTACTGTTAAGTGAGTAACAGATGGGAGGCAATGTCCTACAGACAAATTGAAGAATTAATTTGATGAGACTGATTGAGAACATCAGAGAAGACATGCATAACATCATTATACATACTGAAAAAGCAAAATCTATCCTTCTGTGTTCCAGTATATCTTGGATCAAAGCTAAAACAGCCAGAATTCTGTATTTTCCTAATAGAAAACATGTGTTTAAAATAATGAACATCTCTGTTCACATTTCTTTCACTAGCTTTATTTGGGAAGTTGCAGAGATTGCATCCTTATGGGAAATACACATTACAAAAGAAAGGTGTTGGATTTGGTTCCACCATCCAGAACTCCTGTGAACTGACACAAAGGAGTTTCTAGCAGATTTGCTTTATTATAACTCCTGAGGCAACGGAAACAATAGTTAATGAGTAACTGAGGGGTTGGTTCTTGAAACAGTGGATATGTGCAACTTGTGTGCTTCATGTCCAGAGCCAACATGTGTACATTAAGGAGGCTAAAGCTTATGAAGCTTTGCTACTTTCCACCTTTAGCAGTAGGGGTTTATATGCAGAGTTTAGAAACCCCGTGAACAGTTGCATTAACATGAACCTTCACTTTGAAGAATTCATCCTTGCCATTCCATTCTCCACATACTCTATTCTCCATATCTACCACAACTTCCACGCTCTTGCTAATGATCACAATTCACTTCCCACATTATGAAAGCTGAACCAAAACTTTAGCATTCTGTTTGATACCGCAATGTGCTTCTCTACATCATAAGGAATATCTCTTTAAACCTTTGCACCATTGTTTTCACCCATTACTACCTCATGCACGTTTCCTAAAAGTCTTATTGATACCTGTGTATTCTGTAGCCTGCTCAGGCCAAGAACATTTCAAGAACTTTTAATTCTTCTAACTCAAATTTCTCCCTCATTCCTTTAATTGCAATATTGATAGCAATGTTTCAGCCATTCAAGTTTCATCTCCAACCCCTCCCTTCTATTCATCTCCCCCCCCACCCTCCCCTTTCTTGTGCTCCAGCTGGATGTGCACCTATTTCTCCGACCATCCTGCTCACCTTTCCCCTTCTCCCTTCCCCTTCCACCTATTCCTTTCCTCTGGCTTCATGTTTAGTGCACCTTATCTCCAACCTTTTGTCTTCTTCCCATCTCTAGTCTTTGACCATCCTTCCACCAATCAAAAATCTTGTTCATCTGTATCTACCTATCACTTAGGGTCAAGGAAATGCAGATGCTGGTTTACCAAAAAGATTTGTCTGGTTTTGTCCCACCTCCACCTCTCTTCCAGCTTTCTCCCCCTACTATAATCAGTCTGAAGAGGGTCCCGACCTGAAATATCGCTTATCCATGTATTCCATAGATGCTGTCTGACCCACGTAGCTACTCCAGCACATTGTACTTAAAAATAAAACAGCATCTGCAGTTCCTTGTGTCTAGAAACTCTAGAGATCTGTGGATGTGTCTAAGTCCATCACACAAACTATCCTCTTTATTTTTCTCAGCTCACCACCCCCCACCCCACACCATCGTCTATTTCAATATTTCACATTGCCTTGGAATGGCAGCCATCATAATCATGGACCATTTATGCTCCATTCATTCAATGTTACCTCTCCCGTTAGGTAGAAAATACAAAAGCTTGAAAGCCCATACCACAAGATTCAGGAACAGCTTCTTCCCTGTCATTAACAGACAATTCATCAGTCCTCTCATAAGTGAAGGGTGCAGTGCCAATATCTCAACCTACCTCATTGCAGCCCTCGCACTTTATTTATTCATACTTTCTCTATAGGGAGAGGTTAGGCAGACTAGGACTTTATTCCTTGGAGCGCAGGAATATGAGAGTTATATAGATGGGTCTTGCCCAGAGTAGGGGAATTGCGAACCAGAAGACATAGGTTTAAGTTGAGAAGGGAAAGATTGAATAGAAACCTGAAGCGCAACTTGTTCAAGTCAAGTCAACTTTATTTGTCACATACACATACAAGGTGTACAGTGAAATGAAAGTGGCAATGCCTGCGGGATTGTGCAACAACAGAACAACAGAACAGAACAGAACGGAACCAGTATTTACATTTTTTTTAAAGCCACAACAGTAATTACGCCCTGGTGAGATCAGAGTTTACAGTCCTGATGGCCTGTGGGAAGAAACTCTGTCTCATCCTCTCTGTTTTCGCAGCGTGACAGCGGAGGCATTTGCCTGACCATAGCAGCTGGAACAGTCTGTAGCTGGGGTAGTAGGGGTCCTTCTTGATCTTGCTGGCTCTGGATCTGCACCTCCTGGTGTATAGGTCCTGCAGGTGGGGGAGTGTAGTTACCCTGGTGTGTTCGGCCGAATGCACCACTTTCTGCAGAGCCTTCCTGTCCTGGGCAGAGCAGTTGCCAAACTAGATCGAGATGTTTCCGGTCAGCATACTTTCTACAGCACCAGAGTATAAGGATTGAAGGATCCTCAGAGAGACTGAATTTTCTCAGCTGCCTGAGGTGGTAAAGGCGCTGCCTTGCCTTTCTCACCAGTGCGGCAGTGTGTGTTGTCCACGTCAGATTCTCTGTGATTTGGACTCCCAAGTATTTAAAGCTGCTCACCCTATCCATAGTAGTCCCATTTATCCCCAGCGGCGTGTATGGCCTCGGTTATTGTGCCCTTCTAAAGTCCACAATCAGCTCCTTAGTTTTAGTGACATTCAAGAAGAGGCTGTTCTGACACCAGAGTGCCAGGTCAGCCACCTCCTCCAGGTAGGTCTTCTCATCGTTATCAGAGATCAGGCCCACCACCACTGTGTCATCAGCAAACTTGATGATGGAGTTGGAGCTGAACCTGGCCACACAGTCATGTGTGTACAGGGAGTACAGTAGGGGGCTGGGGACTCAACCCTGGGGAGGATCCTATGTTCAGGGTGAGGTATGTCTTCCCATCTTGACCACCTAGGCCCTGGCGGTCAGACAGTCCCGGACCTAGGCACACATGGGAGTGTTCAGTTCCAGTTCCAGCAGCTTATCAGCAAGATTGGTGGGGCCTATGGTGTTGAAAGCTGAACTGAAGTCAATGAACAACAGCCTCACATAGCCCCTCTTCTGGCTGTCAAGGTGAGAGAGAGCGGTATGCAAAACCTGGGAGACCGCATCATCCGTGGATCTGTTTGGACGATATGCGAACTGCAGCTGATCCATGGAGCGATGGTGGAAGGTGCAGATGTAGTTCTTGAACAGCCTCTCGAAGCATTTCATGACCACTGAGGTGAGGGCCACTGGTCGGTAGTCATTCAAGCAGGCTGGCGAGGCATTCTTAGGCACTTGTACAAAAGTGGATCTTTTGAAGCAGGCAGGGACCACGGATTTGGCCAGAGAGAGGTTGTTCATGCAAAGGGTGGTAGGAGCTGATGGAGGAGGTAGTTGGGGCAGGTAATATTGCAACGATTAAAAAACATTTACACAGGTACATGGATAGGACAAGTTTAGAGGGATATGGACCAAATGCAGGCAGGTGGGACGTGTAGATGGGACATGTTGGTTGGTGTGGGCCAAAGGGCCTGTTTCCATGCTAAATGAATCTATGACTCCATGACTCTGCAATGTTCTAACACTCTATTCAGTATTCTTTTCTCTCTTCCCTACCTGTTGTTATCTGTTGCTTGATGGTGTTCATGTATAGTGTGGCTTGACTGGATAGCATACAAACAAAGTTTTCACTGTCTCTCCGTATGTGTGATGATAATAAAGCAATACCAAAAATAAGATTATTCAAGTAAAAGACTTGCTTATTAAATTGGTACCTTGAACATTTTTGAACTGGCAAATAGATTTGCTATTCTCATATTTCTGACAATACTATCCCTACATCCTTGCCATTTATGGCTTGTCCTCAAGCTGGCTTGGTTAGTACAAAGTGATGTCCTTTCTCAAGAGAAGGAATTACAGTTATTTTTGTCAAAAAACAGAACATATAGGTAGCAGTAATTAATTCATCCAAAAACTTCAGAAACATCTGTTCACACACCAGTGACATTTCCTTTAATGTTGTTTAAATGCCTTATGGGTCACATTCATCTATCAAATAATGACATTTGTGGGGAGCTAACCCTTCAAAATCACTGCCTTCCCCATTACATTACATTTTATTTATTTCCTCCCTGTACAAACACAGGCAGTAACAAAGCCAACGTGGTAAATGTGAACTCGAGGTTACAATTTGAAAGGGTGACTAGATGTAAAATGCATTTAAATGATCAACCTTAACCTCTCCCTGTGGTAATGAGTAGCAATGTTACAAAATTTTGAGATTTAAAAAATCAAGTCTGCAATTTATCCCATCAGATAAAGCATAACAATAAGTTTAATTTGACACCTAATTCACTTTCATATCTCAAGTAATAAAAAAGTTATGGCCATTTTCATACTTGTAAATTAGCATCTTGTTCCCTATTGATTTTCTAATCTTTTGGACATAACAAAAAAGCTGTGATCGTTGACAGTCAAAAGCCCATAACCTTCTTAAAAATTAAGAGAACTGAATGACATTTTCAGTTATCATAGATTGAAGCATTCTGAAACAAATATAAAATAATCTTACTTGGATGACCTGAAATTAAAGCATATAATTAGTTAGTTACCCAATTGTAGCTAATTTCAAACTTCAATCACTAGATCTAAACATCTATCCATTTCTTAATAAATGATTAACATTTTTAAATAGCCCAAGTGTCCAAATAATATTCACAAATAATTCACAATAAAACATGATTTTTAAATCTCATTTACATCAATTTATAGGCCAAATGGAAGGAATTTAGTGTTCATTTGCTGTAAATTAAAGTCAATTTAAATCGGCTTTCTAGTGGGTTCCTGTGAACGCGCTGGTTTAGAACGTTCACATTGCGCTGGATTTGTGCCCTCAAGTGCCCAGAAAAATACTGCGGGATATAAAGAGCCCAAAATGAACTACTCGCTATAGAAAACTTTATATACAGGGTTCTTAAGAAGCCCCATTTAATGTAAAAATAAGGTACATACCTTTAATTGTTTGCTTTATAAAACCTTGGGGCTGCGAGAGGTTGCGGAGTGAGAGAGTGATTTTTAAACTACTATAAATATTATACAAGGCCATAAAAACTAATAATACCTTTTGCGACGGGGTCTTTCAGCGAATTTCCGTTAATGATTTACTAGGCTGAACATTTTCGATTGGAACAGCCTAGTAAAAATCGCGTTTTAAACCCTCCCCCTCTAAACAGCGCCAAAATCACACACACGGGGTAGGGCAGATGCTCAGCCACGATTCAGGTAGGTTTTGTAACATACCTATAATGAGTTCTTCATTCTGAATATCTTTTGAGTAAAGACGTTTACTGAATGCCATGTGGGATTCCCTTTCTTACATTAGAATCACAGAAACAGGCCCTTCGGTCCAATGTATCCATGCCGATCAAGATGTCAATACGAGTTAGTCATATTGGCCTGCATTTGACACAAATACCTAAATTCCACGTACCTGTTGAAATGTGTTTTAGACATTGTAATCATACCTGGCGTCTGGAGTAACTCAACTAATTAATTAACATGGCAGGTAAATTACAATCATAAACAGAATTGATGGAAGAACCATTAGCCAGTCAAGCCAGTCAAGTAACATATGTGGCAAGTGAAAGCATTTAAGATTTCAGGTTAAAATATTTTTAGTCACACAACCTTTATTCTGAATGAAGTGTCTTTGACTTGAAATGTTAACTGCATTCTCATTCCACAATGCTGCTTGACTGGCTGAGATTTATTTCAAATTCCAGCCTCTGGTGTTTTATTTGTCTTCTAGGTAAATCATATTGTGTGGTGCACTAGATGTGTATTAGACTTCCCCTATAAACAGTAGCCACTTGTGCTTCTGCTAGGTCTGCAAAAGGTTCTGGTTCAAAAATTCAGCACCGGTTGTCAACAAGCTTCCAGCTCAATGAAGTTGACAGCTTGGGTTGCCAGTTTCAGAAAAATATGGATTTGTAGATTCAAGTTTTGACAATAATTCATTTGCCTGACAACATCTGAAAGTGTCTAATTTCAATCATAAAATGATGTTACAATGGCATTGAATAAAATGCCATGTAGTAGGGGGCGCTGTCCTGTGCATGGCTGCCCAGCCAGCATCTGTCTGTCTCTTCATCTTTTTTATTTTTTATTTTAGTTAGTTAAGTGTTTTGTTTGGAGGTCTAGACATTTTTATGTGGGGGGTGGGGGAGAGGAAAGGGGGAAACTACCTTTCAGAGTCCCTACCTGGTCGGAGAGGCAGCTTTTCTCCGGGCTGCAGCTTCGACCCGTCCTCGCGGCCTACCAGCGGGCCTGGAGCGGCGTTTCCTGTCGGGGACTGCCCAGAACCTCGGCTTCGGCGGCGGCACAGTGCTGGAGTGCTATCGCGGAGCGGGCGATGCCTTGCCCGGGTCGCCGCGCTAGAGCTCCGGTGAGCTGAGGATCGCTGGGGAAAACATCGCGGAGCGACCAGCTGCGGGCGGTGGCGCTGAACTTTACCCCGGGAGCCTAGGATCTCTAGATGAGATCGTCAGTTGTGGAGCTCCAACCGGCGCGGCCTTGTTGGCTTCGGAAGCCGCAGCCTCCAGTGCGGAAGCGGCCGTTCCAGGGTTCCCAGGCTGCTGGGAGGACTCTCCCGACGCCGGAGCAACATCACCCGGCGAGAACGGCCTGGAACATCGGGCCTCCGTAGAGGCAACTGTGGAGGCCTCAATGGGCCCGACTATGGGTGAACTGGGGTTGGGGACTGGAATGTGACTAATAAAATACCTTTGATACCTTTGATACTTTGAAAAGTGTAAACACTCACTGAATATGCAATGGTACAATCTGATTGATCATTTTGAAAATTAGACTTTAATTCATAGGTTATCGTGTCAGGTTGATATTTTTCAGAGGAAATATCAGGTAATTAATTTGAGGGCGAGTTTTCTGCCTTGTATGCTGGCCTTAAGTACCAGCTGTGCAAAGGCTAAATAGAATTTATGTAAAGGGAAAATATACACTTATTGTTGCCGTGGAACATGGAATTTAATCCAGATGGCATGAAGTGAGGTTTCATTTGAAATCTGTGTTGATAATTGACTCTCCTGCAATACCAACTAACATTTTATTCTACCATCTTATTTGCTTTTGTGAGAAAATAAAACATACAAACATGGACTCTTATTATGCCTGATGTCCAGTATCTGAACAATGCAATGACACGGCTAGCTTCAGTGGAAAGCGATTTAAATTAAACTGGTAAATTTGCATTTAGACTCAGTTTTTAAAACTGATATGATCTAACTATAATTTAAGTCTACAGACGGTGATAAAAGGCTTTTGGATCCTATTGAGAACCTCAAGGCCATGTGACAGTGTAAGTGGTGGAAGGTGAAGACCACTTCACAAACCACCCACTCACCTGCCCTGTCCATTGCCAGATGGTTAGTCTGTGGATGGCTGTGTTGTTACAGCCTCGTGAGTCTCCTCAGAGCCCACAGAGCTGGAGTAGAATCATCCTTCATCCCGAGTGACAGACATAGAAGTGAGGAGAACCTCACCTTCCCAAGCCACATTCTAAACAATACAGTCCACTCTTCAAATTTGAAAGGGGTTTCCATTTGTTCATGACCTGAAGAGGTGTTTGTTTCTGGTTTCTGGGTCAAGTCATTTTGGTAGCTATCAGAACAGGTGCTGGCATAACATTTTTCTTTGCAAAATTCTGGGCTGCTGGCTATGAGACTGCAGCCTTCAAAAAGACAGCTCTGGCAAAATGCTGCAGCAGCAGACAGGGTGACAAGCATGTAAGTAAGAAATAGCGCTGGCTCAATTACTTGGCAGTCAGCAGGCTTGACTATATTACATCATTCTTTATTGCCACGTTTCAGGAATGACTATTATAGTAATACAGTAGCTGGAAGCTGCAGCCAGACGAGGCACCATGGCATGGCACACAGATAGCAAGGAGCAGCCTAGAAATTAGACTTCACCTTTGTCTCAATAGAGTGGTTACATCCAGAGAGAACTGTTCAACCCTCTCTGTTCAACTGTTACATAGTTCCCCTCAGGAGCAGGTTTAATTGAACACAGCTGTCAACACATTGCCACACAGATTTCGGAGATGGGTGTTGGCCTTTAAAGGGGCATTCCTCACGGCAGTCAAATAATAGATATTAATTAAATATCTCCATCACTGAAATGATGGGATGAACAGTTAAATGTGCTAAACTCCTGTGCAAGAACATTTTCTGGTTCTGCGATTCTATATTTTCATCATCTTCCATATTAAAAGACTGATTTTAATCTTTGCCATCCATAGTGCTTGGATTGATAAGTACCCCACCTGTTTCTCCATTAATAGATTGAAAATTCAAGAAGGGTGTAACAAGTAACCGCTTTGCTTCCATTTTTTTAAGATAGACGCAAAATGCTGCAGTAATTCAACAGGTCAAGCAGTATCTCTAGAGGAAAGGGTTTCTACCCAATGTTTCGGGTTGGAACCCTTCCTCAGATCCTGAAGATCCATTTTGTGTCTATCTTCGGTATAAACTATCATCTGCAGTTCCTTCCTACATATTTTGCCTTATTTTTCTATTCTCCATTATCAGCATTCAAACAAATATGGACATCTCCTTGTCACTATTTTTTATTCTCCAAATTCTTTGCAACATATTCTTCTTCTATGTAGTGTTTTTTGGTGGTTGGCAAACAACTTTTTTGGTGCATTACCGCCACCAACTGGCATGGAGTGTGGATCAAACAACACCATTACATATACTAATAAGCTATATCCTTCTGAACAAATTGGTTACCCTAAGAAAAAGCAACAGGATTTGATAGCACTTATATGAACACCCTTGCAAAATATCTATCAAATCAAATTGTACTCTTTCTTTTCTGAACTGCTCACTCATCTGTCCTCTCTCCTCCTCATACCTCTCACAATATACAATGACATGCTCTATTGTCTCTTCTTGCCCACAGTATTCACATCTGCCTGCATTATTCTTGCCTATTATAAAACGTGTACTGTTCAGACCAGTGTGTCCAAATCTAATTCTTGAAATTACTGTCTCCTCTTTTCTGTTTTTTCCTGCACATCTCAATTCTCCCACTTTCCTCTGGACTCTGTAGAACCACCGTCCTTTCCGCTCTTCCTCCCATTGCTTTTGCCATCTTTCCTTCAGTCTTTGCTTAATAATGTATTTGATTTCAGTTTTACCTATGTTAATACTTAAATCAATCTTACTTCTTTTTGTTACCACTTTTGCTACCTTATCTGCCATTTCATTTCCTCTAATGCCAATGTGTGCTGGTACCCATAAAAATATGACTAAGCCACATCATTTGAATTCTGAATACTGTTTGTTGTATTTCAATCAAAATGTCTGGTCTACTATCTGAATGGCTGTGCTGTAAACTCTTTATTGCTAAACTTGAATCTGAACAAATAACTGTCCTTAAAGGCCTAGTATCCTCGACCCACTGTACCGCTAACAATATTGCAATCATTTCACCTGTGTACACTGAGACTTCATTATTGATCCTCTTCCCTACTTTGATGTGAAATTCTGGTACAATAAATGCTACTCCTACTTTATCTACTGAATCTTTTGATGCATCTGTATAAATTTGGACAAAACTGTAGTATCTGTCAATGTATTCCTGTATGATGACTGAATTATACATATGTTGTTTATCCTTGTTTTCCTGTTCTAATATTGTAAAGTCTAATGTTGCATCTGGAAGTATCCAAGGTGGAATTGAAGGTAATGGAACCGTTGGAACCACATTTAATTGTGCTATGCTGATTTGTAATTTTGCAACATATTCAGCTCCATGCTGGAAATGTGATGTTTTTAATTTAATCAACTGGAATTGAATGCAGACGGTCATGCACATTTCCAATTAGCAATGGAAGTCCCCTGAGGTAGAAACAGAAACAAAAGGTTAAAAAAGATCTCCTAGTTAATTGTAATCTAAGCATTCTACTTAGTAGTTGCCAAGCGAAAAGATAAACACTAGAAGACGAGAGATCCTCTGGTCACTGTATGAGACACATTTTCTAGCTCCCTTCAGCATAGGATGTGTAAATAGTGCAAGGAAAATTGGGCAGCAAATCCTTTTTCTCCCATTCTAATTTGCGCTATCTAGTTTTCCGTCGGGACCTGAAGTGTGACTGTGGTGCACTTGCAGGAAATGTGTGAAAGATTTCATTAATTGGTTGCATTTTTTTTTTACATTGCCTGAAGCAAAAATTTCACAGCTTCTCATCAGGACTGCTTGTGCACTGATCTAGTCCTTGTAGGGCAGGAAGACACATTTGGTCCTTTGAGAATCTAAGCAGTTTACATCTCAAATTAGTGTTTTGATTTTCGAGCTGGAGATTCACCTCATCAATTTTTGCTTTCTGCAAGTAAAAATCTTTCCTTTGTGTTGCCGAATTCATGGACATTACAGAGGGCTTTTTACATTTGCTACTTTTATCAAAATCATACATTATTGAAACAATATCCCAGTATTTTTACTATACTTAAAAGCCATATGCTTGTAAATGAATTGGCTGCTGGGGGTTTACCTAGGAACCACTCTTTGTGTTACAGCTTCAAATATTTTTTCATTTTTTACTGGAGGCTGTCAGCCAGTTTCACATGTATTCTGAGATGCTGAAGAATTCCTAGGTTATTGCGATTCACACCCTTCCCCAATCTTTGACCATGCACATTTTTTTTAATGATAAATCACCCCATCAGCAAGGCGTTAGGAAAGGAGAAGTGACAATGAGCATTATTGGCACCACAAATCATCCTTAACAATGAAGCAGATGCCCAAAGTTTCAGCTACCTGGCAGCAGCTCGGGGAATGAGCATTTGACTGCCGGAGTCCTGGCTGTCAGATCTGCTTATTTTTGCATTTTTTCGTGGCTTGGAGTAAAAGCTGCCCCCCCCTCCCCCCCCACAGATAACATGAAAACAGAGCTACAACTTCCCTGATCAACATTTTGACATTTTTATTTCAGATTTTCTGTAACTGCGGTATTTGTTTTTATCACTGAATTCAAGAGTGTAGTATATTTTAATTTGTCCACAACAATATCAGAACCTTTTTTGCAAATTGCCCATTTCTATAGAATCTACCGAATTTTTATTTCCGTTATCTAATTGCTCATACCCTTGGCTACCAGCAGAATATTGTGTGAAAATAGGCTCCTGCAATGCCTAACTAACAATTATGAAGGCATTTTAAGAAGTAATTTATTCAGTGCAAGATCCTAAGGATGTAACAAGATTTTTTCTTAAAGCCCTCAATCTTTTTCATTGTAATAACCATCAATTTTCAATCTAATGTTAATGTTTCTTCATACCAATTAAAACAAATAATGTTACTGTGAAAAGGAGAAAATTACACAAGATTTAAGTCCAAAGCAACATTGCAGAGAAAAAGCATTTAAAAGTGTATATGTCTAGCTCGCTATTGTTTACTGATTATCATGTCAAGTGTTCAAAATGATCAGTACTTTGAGGCAGTTGCGTATCTGTCTCTGCTCATTTTACTGAGCGTAAGTCATTCCACATGTATTTTACATCTCATACAGTTTATAATCAAAATTATTGATAAATAAATCATGCAGAGCCTGCTTAAAATTTATGGCAGATCTTCATTTTGGTATCTAATATTTTTCCTTTGAAAAAATGGAAGAACTGTTTAGGTCATAAGGTCAGTGATAGGAGTAGAGTTAGGCCCATCGAGTCTACTCCATCATTCAATCATAGATGGGCGATCTCTCCCATTCTCCTGCCTTGCCCCCATAACCTCTGACACCTGTGCTAATCAAGAATCTATCCATCTCTGTCTTTCTTTTTCTTTTTCTTTTTAAGTATGCTTTTATGGCTTTTGAACAATTACAGCCATGTTCCCTGATGGGACTGTTCATCTTTGGCAAACTGCAGTGCCAGGATGAAGAAATAACATTTTGACTGTAAACTGCTCATGATAAACGAGGGTGAATCATTAAAGCTGTCAAAATTGCACCGTTATCTTGAAGGGAAAATCCTAAATTTGCATGGTAACATGTGATGGGAATATTTAATGCAGAAAATGAGATTTGATAAATATATTGCGTGCCATCGCTACTCCATTTTTCAGACTAGTTGTTTACTTATAGCTCTTTAAAAAAAATGACAAAAATCTATGTCCACATTACATCTACTTATTCAATACAATCCAAAAAGTTGTTTTATATTGCTGAACAAATCACATACTGCGCATAATTATTTGACAACACCACAATGGAAGATTTATGAATTGCGAGCATTCGTATAAACAATATGGTTAGAATGTTTCCCTGGTTGGGTAATCTTAGAATCAATATCTTACAGTAAACTTTATGCTATTTTGAGGGGTGATCTTATAGAGGTATAAAAATGATGAGGGGAATAGATATGATGTATGTGCCAAGGACAGGGGAATCAAAATAAAAGGAGATATGTTTAAGGTGAGAGGGACAAGATATAATACAAACTTGAGGGGAAAGTTTTTCACAGATGGTGAAACGAGGAAGTATTTAAGGCAAATACTACAACAGCATTTAAAAGACACTTGGAACAGTACATTGATAGGAAATGTTTAGAGGGATATGGGCCAAACAGGCAAATGGTAGTAGATGGATTAGTAGATAAGGCATCTTGGTCGGCATGGACGAGTTGGGTCAAAGGGCCTGTTTCCGTGCTATATGACTCTATGACAGATGCTTCAGCTATACTGTATATACTTATGATACTTAGGCCAATGAATAGTTTATTGCAGTGATCATTATCACCCATTGTAATTATGGTATCACGTTTGGGCAAGGTAATAAAAAACATTTGGTTTGCACTATGAGGTCGGAAAACGCTTTTATGGTTCCATTTTTTTGGGAATTTGTTAAAATCTTACCCTATTTCCTTTTTTTGGACATATTGGCAATGCCAACATTTTATTGCTCCTCTCTCCAACTGAGTGAAGGTGGACAAAATTACTGGAGAAACCCAGCGGGTGAGGCAGCATCTATGGAGCGAAGGAATAGGTGACGTTTCATGTCGAGACCCTTCTTCAACTGAGTGACTCACTCAACCATTTAAGAATCAACAATAATTATTCATTTATAGGCCATATTTCCTAACCTAAGGGATATTAG
Organism: Leucoraja erinaceus; assembly: GCF_028641065.1. Lineage (NCBI taxonomy): Eukaryota > Metazoa > Chordata > Chondrichthyes > Rajiformes > Rajidae > Leucoraja > Leucoraja erinaceus. Next base: position 31,283,437 of record NC_073387.1, on the reverse strand, counting down.
TAAACTAGATGTGTGTTTTAATGGAAATCTGTTGTTGCAATTAATTTTTTTTTTAAAGTTTCGGATTACGTACTGAATTTAAATTCCCCAGTTGTCAATGTAATTTGGGCCTCCACGTTACTCCTCCAGTAGCTTAACTAATCTACAACGAGCAGTGGTTCCTTTAATGATTTATCTCTGCCAGCAGATTCAGCACAGCCTAGCAACGGAGAGTGTCAATCAAATGCTAGAAATCATTTTTGGTTATGAAAGAAGTTATGTCTAGTCCATATCGATTTTCAAATTTTTCCTCTGCCATTACTAATCCTGAAGTTAATATACTATACTTTTAGTTTATAATGAGCGAGTTTTCTGAATTTGCATTTTTCACCTAACAACAAAGAAGCCATGCACTTCTCTGCCTCATATGGAAGTGCAAAATAACTTTCCTGCTCTGTTGACGATGTTGTATGGCAGCAGTAGCTTTAGGTGCATGTTCTCTAATTAGCAGACAAATGGATCTGTGCTGTGGCTCATGATAAACCCAAGCAAGTTGCGTAAGTTTGTTACATATCGGAGATAGACTGGAGGAGAAAAAAGGCAATAAGCAGACATAATTCTTAGGACAATATGAGTGGCGTAAATTGCAAGAAAGCGGTTGTGCTTTTTTATTTGATTGGTTGGGAAACACTGAGACACATGGGAGTATAGAAGGGCAGGAGAAATTGTTACTGGAGTAGGCTGTTTATCATTTTCCTACACTAACCTCCATTTAATGCTATCTTATCTATATTACTAAAAGTCTGATCTTGACCACTTCCTGTTCTGTATATTGATTTTAGAAAAAACGCTGCCACTCAGAGTCCCCCTCCGCTGTGCAGGACAAGAGGCTAAAGCTGTGTTGCCTTTAGGTTGGAAATGCTAAAGCTGTGTTGCCTTTGGGTTGGAAATGCTAAAGCTGTGTTGCCTAATTAAAGTTGCCTTGCCAAATTAAAGTTGCCTTGCCTAATTAAAGTTGCTTTGCCTAATTAAAGTTCCCTTGCATAATTAAAGTTGCTTGCCTAATTAAAGTTGCTTTATCGATTTAAAGTTGCCTTGCTTTCCATATAATTAAAAGTCTAATCTTGACCACTTCCTGTTTGCGCTTTATATTGATTTTAGAAAAAAAATAAACGCCACCACGTATGGCTATGATTTTTGGCCATCTTACTCAGACTCCGTTCATCAGGTGCCGAGGATTTTTCCCATCGATGAAAAATAAAAGAGTTATTAGGGTTTAAAAAATGTTGAGATTCTCTCTCCTGTCAATCACACCAAGGAGGCCACGCCCCTTCTTGTGGGAAGGGGAGGGGCTATAAAACCCAGAAGTGTGGGCGTGGCTTATTCTCTGCAAGATGGAGGAGGGAGAGGGCATGACTCGCTGTCTTTAGTGGCCTTGCACCCTGCTTGAAATGGTATAAAACTGCACCTGAATTTGGTGACCTTGCACCCTGCTTGAAGCGGTATTTAAATGGACTTGAATTAGGTGGTCTTGCACCCTGCTTGAAGTGGTATGAAACTGCACTTGAATTTGGTGGCCTTGCACCCTGCTTGAATTGGAATATCAAGGATAGCCGTGAGTCAACTGCCAGTCCACCAGCCGTGAGTGAGCTGCCAGCACAACAGGCTTGAGTGACTGAGCCGTCAGCCCAAGAATCCATTCGGCCCAGAATGCCCCACCCCCACCCCCCTTGCAGAAGGTTGCAAAAAGAGGAACGCTACCCATTTAATCATTGGTACTGACCTGTCCACCATCAAAGGGATCTACAGGAGTTACTGCCTCATAAAGGCAGCCAGCATCATCAGAGACGCAGTTCACCCTGACCACACTCTCATTTCACTCCTGTCATTGGGAATATAGTGTAGGAGCCTGAAAAAAGTAGCATCCAAATTCAGTAGAGTACAACCACCCACTAAATCCTGAACCACATGGACTTGGGAGCATTGTTTTTGTATTTGCAGTATTATTATGTTTTATGTACTGAACATCTTTGTTGTTTATTATAGTGTTTATAGAATATTATATTTACATGTCTGTTGTGCAGCTGTAAGTAAGAATTTCATTATTCCGGCTTAGGACATGACAATAAAACATATACAGAGAGCGAGCCTATGTGAGTTTCATCCTACCTTTATGCAGGCAGTAAGATTCTATCAAGATTCATGAGACACAAGGCTTCAGGTGGGGTGGAACTGGTAATGCAGAAATGTCTTCCCTCTGCAATTTCCTGCCATTGCAAAGAAGAAGTGAAAGGAAGACAGGGAATGGGAATGTAAAGGAATATGAATAACATGGGTAATAGGATTACAAAGGAGGTTGAGAATGGACAGAAATTAGAACTTTTGTAGTAGAAGCCAAATCAAATGAAGCTTTCGGATGTGGGGGTTGGAGGGAGTGAGGGGGTGAGGGGGGGGGGGGGGGGGGGGTGAAGGGGGGGGGGAGGGGTAAGTAGGTAGTGAGGGAGACCATCAGTGCAAAGTTTGCCAGCTGTTGGAGAAATTGTGAGGAAGGGAACCCAAGGACATGGGCATCAAGTGGGAAATGAGAGGGTGGTGGAGTTGGACTGGAAGGACATGATAGTTTATTAAAAAAAACAAGAGATTTTAACCCTTCATATTCAAGCTCCCTTGCTTTTCCAACAGTCTTCAAAACCTTTCCTGCCGCTTTTCTGGATACAAGCCACCATTCATTCCAGGTATCCATCTGTCCATGGTCAGCCATCATCCTCACAAGCTTGACTGTGATAACGGTACTGCCTGCATAAAGGTAGGATGAAACTCACATAGGCTCTCTGTACATATTTGCAGTGAAATTAATTTAGCCTGACTTTATCATGCTGAAGAGACCCAGAAATTGAAATCCCCAGGCTCCACACTCTTGAGATCAGCTATCTTTGACATGACATTGATCTTTAATTAACTAATTAATGTTCCTGGTTTAAAACCAAGCCTATTAATATTATTATTACGTTGGAAAAGGCAAACGTATTTCACTGCAAACATGCTCTGTGAGGGCGACCTTAATCTATATGTGTATTAGAACATTGAGCCCTGGAAACGGTAGGCTGCGGTTTCTAACTTTCTTTGGTTGACATAATGACATGTCTGGGAGGGAGAAATTTTCCAAAAAGCCAATTTTTTGAAAGGCACTTACTTTCAAGCACCAGTGGCATCAAATTCTTGAGTTTTCTACAGCTATTTCAACAATAATACAAGATGCAAGAAAGAGGCAGAAAATTTGCAATTGTTATTTGGGTTTCAGTTTTTTGTCATGTGAGAGAGAAAGGATTTGGAATAGTTCTATGAATATTTTCTATTTCTCTTAATTATTGAATATTTAGTGTTTTGCCGTGAAATTAATTTGTTTGCACCACTTTCTGCTCCTGCTAAAATTTAATATTTTCACCAATGATAGTACTAAGTACAAATTAAGATTAAATTAAATTTTAAATTAAAATTAAAATTATAGTCCAGCCATTTGATGGTAAGAAATGTATATTCATGTGCCGTGGGGAATTGTGACATAAGTATATACTGCTATACCAATTTAATATATTATCTGCAGACATTCTAATATATTTTCCATGATAATTATATTCCTCACATCAAGTAAGTGTCATTAGCTAGGTCAGCATTTAATGCCCATCCATAGTTGTTTTCCAGCTGATCATATTGTTGAGTCAATTATGAGAACCATTAAATGTCAACATTTGTGAGAGTTTAAAGTGACATTGGTGCAGACTAAGTCAACATAGCAGAGTCCCTTATGAAACAGGTTTGGGATTTGTTTTGTTTTTTAACAATATGGCAACATTGCTGAAACACTAGGCTATTTCAAAAATATCAATTTGTTTAATTAATTAAATGTAACACCAACCATCAAATAGGGATTAAAGCTCATGTCTCCACATTATTCACCCTATCCTCTGGATTCCTAGTTGGATGATTTAACCATGATGCTACTGTTGCTGGTAAATAATAAATTGGTAATATTCTCAAAAGACACTGTTTAGTGCTATTCTTCTGCTGGTAAGATGAAGATGGCAAACTACAATGTGGAATAAAAACCACAAACTCTTCATGATATTTGGTCAAGTAATTTTGAAAATTGAACCACATTCAGGAGTTTCAGATTTCCAACATGGATTTTACAGTTAAATAGCAAGATGTCAACAGTTGCAAGATAATTTGTACTGGGATAGATTTTACTTTAGGTAGTAATCTGGCAGGCCAGGCTCCATTCATTGTGCAATCTGCCTGATTTTCATTTTCCTAATTACAATGCAATGAATAATAAGTGGGTTCTTGAAATAACAAATCATCTGCTCTTCCACATTAGCAAACAGCAACAACCCATCTCTGTCTAACATTAACGGCATTGATGCAAACTTGTTATTCAACATTAATATGATGCTTTTTTTCAAAAAATTACTGGCTTTTCATACAATAAATGCAAATATAATATTTGCTCCTGTTAAGACTACTCCAAGAACAGAAGGACCGAGTTGGGTCGAAGGGCCTGTTTTCATGCTGTCTGACACTGAGACTGCAAATGGGTTTTAAATCATTCTTGTGATTAGTAGCACTAATGTTTTCAAACCATAAAAAGCATGACCTGTTCTCAGCAGTTTGGGAGCTTGAATGTAAGGAGAAAGTAAATAGTTAATGGCAAGACCCTTAAGAGCATTGATGTGCAGAGGGTTCTTGGAGTCCAAATTCATAGCTTGATGAAGGTAGCGGTCAAAGTATATAAGGTGATAAAGAAGGTGTATGGTATGCTTGCTTTTATTACTAGGGGCAATGAATATAAGAGTAAGGAAGTCTTGATGCAGCTCTATAGGACTTTGGTAAAGCCACATTTGGAGTATTGCGTGCAGTTCAGATCACCCCATTACAGGAAGGTTGTGGAGGCTTTGGAGAGGTTGCAGAGGAAGTTTACAAATATTCTGCCTGGATAAAATGGATTTTGCTACAGGTAGAGATTGGAGATACTTTTTTCTCTGGAACGTCAGAGGTTAAGGGGAAACTTGAAGTATATAATTTTATGAGAGAGTAGACACAGAATGCTGGAGTAACAGCGGGTGAGGCAGCATGGATGGATAGAAGGAATTGGCGATGTTTCGGGTCGAGTCCCTTCTTCAGACAGATGTCAGAGGAGGAGCGGGACAAGGAAAGAATGAAGGCGGAGACAGTAAGACTAATGGGAGAACTTAGGAGGGGATGAAGAGAGAAAGCAGGGGCTACCTGAAGTTAGAGAAGTCAACGTTCATACTGTTGGGGTGCAAATTACCCAAGCGAAATATGAGGTGCTGTTCCTCCAATTTGTGCTGGGCCTCACTCTGATAATGGAGGAGGCCCAGAACGGAAAGATCAGAATGGGACTGGGAGGGGGAGTTGACGTGCTGGGCCTCTGGGAGATCAGTTTGGTTAAGACGGACTGAGTGGAGGTGTTCAGCGAAACGATTGCCATGCCTGCACTTGGTCTCGCCGATGTAGAGAAATTCACAGCTGGAACAGTGGTTGCAGGAGATGAGGCTGGGGAGGCGCAAGTGAACCTCTGCCTCACCTGGAATGACTGTTGGGGTCCTTGGATGGGGTCGAGGAGGGAAGTAAAGGGACAGGTGTTGCATCTCCTGCGTTTGCAGGGGAAAGTACCTGGGAAGAGGGTGGTTCGGGTGGGAAGGGACGAGTTGACCAGGGAGTTATGGATGAATGAGCTCTGCGGAACACAGAAAAGGGTGGAGATAGGAAGATGTGGCCAGTAGTGGGATGTCTTTGGAGGTGGCAAAAATGTTAGAGGATTATATAGTTGGATAGACTGATGGGGTGGAAGGTGAGGACAAATGGAACGCTGTCCTTGTTATGAGTGGGGAGAGGGGGAGTAAGAGTGGGGCTGCGGGATATCGAGGAAACCCCAGTGAGAGCCTCATCTGTAATGGAAGAGGGGAATCCCCGTTCCCTTAAGAATGAAGACATCTCCAATGCCCTAGTATGGAAACCTCATCTTGGGCGCAGATGTGGCATAGATGGAGGAATTGGGAGTAGGAGGTATAGTCTTTACAAGAAGCAGGGTGGGAAGAAGTGTAATCAATCTGAGAGGTTTATATAGGGAGTCAGTCAGAACCATTCCCAGGGTGGAAATGTCCAACACAAGAGGGCATTGCTGTAAGGTGAGAGGGGGAGTTTAATGGAGATGTGCAAGTTTTTTACGCACAAAGTCGTAGGGGCCTGGAACACTTTGCCAGGGGTGGTGGTGGAGACAGATACAATAGTGGTGTTTAAGAGGCTTTTAAATAGGCACATGGAAGTGCAGGGAATAGAGGGATATGGATCATGTGCAGGCAGATGCAATCATGTTCGGCACAAACATTGTGGAAAAAGGGCCCCTTCCTGTGATTTTCTATTTCATGATGCAAAAATTGGTGGTATTTTTATTAATGTGGAGGGTGGTCTTTCGCAACAGAATATTATCAATCAGCTAATTGGGAGGACAATGGCAGATAGAATGTAATCCTCTTAAGTGGAAGGTGATATATTTTTTGTTTGTTTGTGTATAATAATGGTAGTACATACACCATGAATGGTAGCACCCTGCAAAGCATTAAGAAACAAGGGGTTTAAATACAAATCAAACAATACCACAAAGTGCAGCATAGTTGGATAAGGTGTGAAGATGACATACAGGATGCTTGCCTTTATGAGAGAGGAGAGGTCTTGGTACAAGGCTTTTCCAAATACAGACTAACAATGTGTGTAATTCTAGTTTGTTCCTCATTTGCTTCTTAATGTTGTGACCTGATTATCTCCCTAAATTGCAAACTCCTTAATTAAAAGATAATCAGATTTATTTTCTATTTAGTTTCCAATTCAATTTTACCTTGCTGGCACATTAATGAAGCAATCTCAAAAACACAGCATTGTAGTTGTAACAAGTAGCTGTTTGAGAATTGTTTAGGTCTAAAGGAGGTTAAAGCATTGTTCTGATATATAATTGACAAAATTTGCAGCAATATAGAATGCTGTTACCTTTATAATTAATATATGCTCCATTACTTCAATGTCAAGTATTAAGCAGAAATTTGAGCTGATTTAATTAAAAGAAAAAAAATGCTCTCTAGCATTTTAAATGCCATTTGCTCAGTATGAATGCAGAATGTAGAAGGCATTCCGATTTATTTGTGTTTGGAATAGGTCCCAAATCTTCTTGGCAGCTGTAATATGAGCGGGGATGCAACAATTCTGGCAATCTATTATCCGATGGCAACGTGAGGTGTAGAATTAGATTAATACATTATTTCGAAGGAGAAAACGGAATTTGCAATTTTAAAATAAGCTAAAAGAAAATGGTTATTTTTGTTGATTTCAGTCCACAGAATGGTTCGATGTTGCCATGGTAACCTGGACAGCCATAGATTACACTCTGCAGGAAAACACCACCTTCAGTAGACATAGATGGATTGACAGTGCTGCAGTCTGTTGACTACAAGCTCCACGATGACAGAATGACTAATCACAGAAAATTGCACTTTCAAAGCACATAAAGCAGGGAAAGGTGTAGGAAAATATAGGCAAGCATTTTTAGCTGTGTATTGAAAGAATCTTTTACATGAAAACTTTAATTATCTATCATTAATCAGTATATATTCAAACTAAGTAAATGAACCAAGATGGAAGCAATCCCTGTTCCTAACACAATCCACTGTTTCTATCCAGGTGTGAAAATATGTGCATAAGAATTGCAATAATTACGGTTACTGAAACACACCTACCGCCTTTTCTTACCAGCAAGCCAGTGATTACAATCAGGTAGAAACCAAAGCATTCAACAGGAATGACATCAGTGATGGAAATAGGTTTTAGGAACTAGGGGTACAATAAGGTCCGTGAGGCTGAGGTTGGGAAGGGGTGGGGGGACGGGACACTATAACCCCCCCCCCCCTCTCCCCCCCCCCTCAAAACAAAATAATAAAATATTTAAAATAGAAAAAATCAGGAATAGAAGTTACAGTGCAATATAGGTAATTAATAAATTGTATTGTTTACTGAAAGGCAGCGACAAACAGAAAAGTCTTCAGTCTAGATTTAAAAGAGCTGAGAGTTGCAGCAGACCTGCAGTTTTCTGGGAGTTTGTTCCAGATATGTGGTGCATAAAAACTAAATGCTGCCTCTCCATGTTTAGTTCTGACTCTGGGGGCACAGAGCAGACCTGTCCCAGCCGATCTGAGAGGTCTGGGTGGTTCGTAGCTAAGCAGAAGATCAGAAATGTATTTTGGCCCTAAGCCAACAGGAAGGAACCACAGATGCAGCCATCAGCACAAAACCCCAAATGATTCTGGGAATGCCAAGGTGAGAGGGTGAGAGAGAAGGAGCGAGAGAGAGAGAGACGAGATGGGGAGCGGGAGAGAGAGCGTGCGAGAGAGAGAGGGAGGGAGAGAGCGAAATATAGAGAGACACAGCGAGAGAGGGAGAGAGAATGAGGGATGGAGGGAGAGAGAGAGGGAGAGAGAGAGCGAGAAAGGATGAGAGACAGAGAGAACCCAACCCAAACACGGCGGCAGACCAATGCCTACAAAAACAATCATCCAGATCTTGAAACCCAAAACACCAATAGATTTAATCTGTTACAATCCTCAGAGGTACAGCAGGACCCCCCTCATCCCTGCATTTTCCAAGCAGAAAGATCCCGAGTCAACCCCACCGGGCCACCACCCCTCCATTGGCAAGTAGCACGCCAACGAAACAGCGGGTGAGGCAAAAATGCTGGAGAAACTCAGCGGGTGAGATAAAAATGCTGGAGAAAACCCACTGAGTTTCTCCAGCATTGTTGTCTACCTTCGATTGTTCCAGCATCTGCAGTTCCTTCTTAAAAATAATGTGGGTGAATGACTTTACCTGCACACCAGGAAGAAGCCTGTGCTCGCGGTCCAGAGCCCTCAATGACAGTGAGTTTTAAGAAATTCTCCCATGAATTTTACTCAAAAGATTGCGGCGTCATTAATACTTGGTAAAAACACAATTACATTTACTGAGGAATGTGGATCGATGTATTGATGACACATTGTATAACTATGTGTTAACTACTGGCTGTTAACAAATGCTAACAGTGGTAGTTAACAAATCGTTTTTGTCTCATGGCCAGTGCAGCGGCGACTCGTTGTAACGATTATCCATGGCCTTTTTTTTAAAAAATCCGTATTTAACAGCGCAAATGGGTTTTTTTTAATCCATATTTAACTACGCAAATTCGTATTTCCGTATTCGTATTGCATTTCTGTACAAAATTTCTGTACTACTTGATAGCTATGAGGATAGCTAATAAATGTCTGACTCCCTTCTAGTACAGAAATTGGACATAAACTGGAAACTGAAAAGTAGGGGAACGCTGTCCCCCTGCGTACCCCTCCCCCTCCCCCATTTCAGCACTGAATAACATGTATTTTTCTAATCACCATTGAATATTTTTAAACTAAAAGCTGGATTTTTTTCTATTTGGTGTGAGGAATATCCAGAGCAAAGGATTAAGCACACATCATAATCTCTATGAACTAGTTGCCCACATTCTTTGTGAATTACTCATTGACAATCAGTGATTCTATAAACTGCCTCAGTATTTTGCCATGCTGAAATGCTGACTGTTCTGGTAATCTCTCATGGAGACTAGGGAAGATCTGAAGTTTAATTTTTGAGCTGGGCTAAGAGCACTGTTCTCCAGAGGAGCTGGAGTGGAATATTGAAATGGCTTCAGATCTAGACAAAGGGAAGCAAAGCAACCGAGTCAAGCCTGGTCATATTCATTGGAGTGCTGGAGGAACTCAATGGGTCAGCCAGCATCTATGGACAGAAATTAGCAGGTGACCTTTCAGACTGGGATCCTTCTTCAGACTGAGTCTGAAAATGAGCCCTGATCCAAAATGTCCATTTCTCTCCACAGATACTGTCCAACTTGCTGAGTTTCTCCAGCACATTAATTTTTGCTCAAGATTTCAGCATTCATAATCTCTTGTGTCTAAATTTTATTACCATATGCACAAGTGCTGTGAGGTACAGTACACAACATCTTGAAAATCCAGCAGCATTTCAGGCACATATTTGCAAACAAACACACCAGAAATACAAATTACACATTAGGCTGCTATGAATATTTCTTAAAGAAAAACTGTGCAAAGAAACATTTTTATGATATCTCAATGCAAAATAAATAAGAGAGCATGATTGAATCTGTGTATCCTTACGTTTGTCTTCCATTTCTCATCCAGGCCAAGGAGAAAATGCAGATGATGATCCATCCTCTTGCTCCTGGAGATGCACAAAATGGATCCAATTATGTTGGATAATTGGATAACTTTGATACGCCTAATCTTTTTAGATGAATTTCACAGAGAACATGCATAACAAATGATAGAGGTTTTTAGCAATGTGTCCCAGGAGATTTTATGATAACATAGATGTTGGACCTCACAGCATGGCCCACTGATCACTGCCAACCATCAAGTACTCATTTACACTTATCCCAGTTTATTGTTACCCTTAATTCCCAATCCCCCTCCAATTCCGCTATTGTGAGAAATTTACAGGCGCCAATTCACCTTCCAACCCACGTGTGTTTCGGATATGAGCGGGAAATAGAATCCCATGCAGTGTGCCTAATGCAGGTACAAACTGCACTAAGCCAGCAGCGGAGGTCAGTATTGAACTCTGATCACTGGAGCTGTGAGAGAGCAGCTCTGTAGACTGTACCACAGCGCTCCCTAAGTGTTTCAGCAATGGCCTTGAAATAAAACTGGAACTGGTCTGTAAAACGGACAGCTTGCCAGAATAACTGTAGAAACAGAAACTCTGCCACTGAACTCAAGAGCAAGCATATGTTAGGGACATCATAGAGTGTGGATCTCAGGATGTTAAGAAACAATGAATATATTAAGGATGCTTGTAATCATAAGTGGATCCAAAATATGAAGGGCGGAACATTTGCTGAAATACATAAAGAACAAATCAGAGCTAGAAATATTCGCAAAATAAAGCAATATGACTGGGAAGCAAGTAAGCTATTGATATTAACTGATATTGCCATATGTACTTTTGAAATTAACATTATTATTCCCTAACATTGGTGTTGATGATAAGAGATGATATTGATAGAAGTGCTAGCCAGCAATATATTGACTACAGATAATTTTGGTTCCTATAAACCTTACCAAGCATTTGGATGGCTGATGAAGCAAAGATTTCAATTAGTTTACCGTTGAGGTAATCTTGTTCTAAAACATTGCTGCTTACGAGTATGCTCTGTATGGTACCGAAAATATTCAACAAAAATGACTCCAATTTGCTTCTGACTGTCCTGAAATCATTAAGAAATAGAAATGAGAAATATTTTGCTTATGTTCCATTGAAGCATTTCATATCAGTTTGAATATAATTTAAATTACATCTCTTAATTAAGAGAATTTTAGATGCCTGATTTGTAACAACAACTGATAATTCATTGAAATCCTGAGATAATGTAACCTTTAAATTACCACAAATTAATTGTGTTGTTCTATGGCTATCTCCAAAGTGGTTCTAAATAGTGCCTTTTTTAAATTAATTTTATTGATTTGAATGCAAGAAGATAATCAGAGAAGCATACCGTCTAATGTGAATCTACCTACAAATTGATTTTTTTTCCATTTACAAGTTGTTTCCGTTATTATTGGTAATTTGAGATCTTGTGTTGACATCTAATGCTGTTATTGTTGATAAAACATGAATGGCCCCTGATTTTTTCACTGAAAGTTAATTAATTGGAATACTTCCAAAACAAAACTCAAGATTAATCATGAATAAAATGGTTTCACAGTCTCCCACAAAATTGAAATTTTTTTCTATTAAAACGGCTACACTTCTCTCTTTTATGAATGTATCATTTTGAATTGATAATTTCAATGTACACATTGAAAATATGCATTTGGCCAATAGGTATTATAAAACCATGAAAACCAATGTACCAATTTACCTAGGATAAGAAAGCAATGTTGAACAAAGAGAAAGATGTAGCAGGTATGAGAATATGTTTAAATGTAAACAGCAAGGATAAGTGCAATTTGGATGGTATGGAATAGGATCTGAGCTAAGAGACTTCAGATGATTTTCAGTTTGACAAATGTCTTGAGCCATGGAGTGCATTGATGTCAAATTTCGATATGATGAACACTAAAGTTTGAATCAGAGGTGGAGGTAGAAGTAAACAATATGGCAAATGAAAAACATGTAGCCTTTACAATTTATATATTGTGATGTTTGAAGCTAACACAGGATTTGATAATATTTGAAGGGTCATTCTGGGTCACCTTGAGCAACTATTAAGAGGCCAGTGGTGATCGCAAGGGAATGGATGTTTATCATGATCCTTCATGGGGAAACAGGGGAATATCGACAATACTGTCCAACTTATATTCTCTCTGCACAGAAAGAAAGTGAGAGAAGAAAACATGATTGACTGTCTAGTCATAGAGTCATAGAGCATTGCAGTATGGAAACATTCTCAGCCCAACACATCCATGCCGACCAAGATGCCTATCAAAGCCTGTCCTATTTACCAGCAATGGATTCATAGCCCTCTAAATCTTTCCTCTCCAAGTGGCTGTTCAAATGTCTTTTAAATGTTGTTAGTGTACCTGTCTCAACTATTTCTGTGGGAAGGTTGTTCCATATACCCATTAACCCATCAATAAGTTGCTCCCTTCAGGTTCCTATTAACTCTTTTCCTCTCACCTTAAACCTATGACTTCTCTTACTTGATGTTCTCTACTCTTCATTCTATCCATTTTCTTCATGATTTTATACACCTCTCTTAGATCACTCTCAACCTCCTGCTCTACAAGGTGTAGTCCTGACCTGCCCAACTTCTCCATATAGCTCAGGCCCTCGAGTCCTGGCAGCATATTCATAAAACTTCCCTGCTCTCTTTCCAGTTTAATGGCATCTTTCCTATAGCAGGGTCACCAATCCTGAACACGAAACTCAAATTGCAGGCTCATTAATATCTTGTGCATGATCATATATCGACTCGACTCCTGAAGTCAATATCCTGTTGATGAAGCCAACATGCCAAATGCCTTCTTCACCATCCTATCTACATGTAATGCCACTTTCAGTTAACTATGTACTTGTACTCCTAGATTCCTTTGCTGCACAACATTCCCCAGGGCCCCACTGTTCACTGTGAAAATCTTGCCCTTGTTTGACTTCCTAAAATGTACTGCCTCATGCATATCTGAATTAGAATCAATTTGCCATTCCTCAGAGCACTTTCCCAACTGACCAATATCCTGCTGTGATTCTTGATAACCTTCACAGTCTATGATACCACCGATATTAGTATCAACTGCAAACCTATTAATCATGCCATGTTTATTTTCATCCAAATAATGGCAAACAGCAATAGGCCCGGTACCAAATCCTGAGGTATACCCACTAATCACAGGCCCCCAGTCTAAAAAAAAAACTTTCCACCACCACCCTGCTGAGGTAGTGAAGGCAGCGCCTTTACCACCTCAGGAAACTGAGGAAATTCAGAGTCTCTCTGAGAATCCTTCAGTGCTTCTACTCTAAGTCTGTAGAAAGCACCTTGTCCGGTAACATCTCAATCTGGTATGGGGACAGCTCTGCCCAGGACAGGAAGGCTCTGCAGAGAGTAGTGTGTTCAGCCGAACGCACTATGGGAACTACACTCGCCCCCCTGCAGGACCGATACACCAGGAGGTGCAGATCCAGAGCCTGCAACATAATGAAGGATCCCTACCACCCCAGCAACGGGCTGTTCCAGCTGCTACGGTCAGGCAAGCACCTCCGTTGTCACGTTGTGAAAACAGAGAGGATGAGACGGAGTTTCTTCCCACAGACCATCAGGACTGTAAACTCTTATCTCACCAGGGACTAATTTACTGTTGTGTTGTGTCTTATTTTAATTTTTTTTCTAAAATGTTCTGTTCTATTCTGTTCTATTCTGTTCTATTCTGTTCTATTCTGTTCTATTCTGTTCTATTCTGTTCTATTCTGTTCTATTCTGTTCTGTTGTTCTGTTGTTTTTGCACAATCCGCAGGCATTACCACTTTCATTCCACTGCACATCTTGTATGTGTGTGTGTCAAACATAGTTGACTTGACTTGACTTCTGTAAAGACTATTCCCTACTCCCAATTCTTCCGTCTACACCGCATCTGCACCCAGGATGAGGTTTTCCATACTAGACCATCAGAGATGTCCTCATTCTTTAGGAAACGGGTATTCCCCTCTTCCATTATAGAAGAGGTTTTCACTAGAGTCTCCTCAATATTCCGCAGCTCCGCTCTTGCTCCCCCTCCCCTCATTCGCAACAAGGACAGAGTCCCCCTTGTCCTCACCTTCAACCCCATCAGCTGTCGCATACAGTATATAATCCTCCAACACTTTCGCCACCTCCAACGGGATCCCACTACTGGCCACATCTTCCCATCTCCACCCCTTTCTGCTTTCCGCAGAGACCGTTCCTCCGTCCCTTATATTCTCCAGGAATACACTTGATCTCAGCTGCTTATACCAGAACCATATTGCCTCCTTTTTTCTGGCCATAGCGCATATGCCTAGAATGTATCCTTCACTCTAGCGGGAACATGCATACCTTAAACTGTACTGTCACATTTAGAAGTGTGATGTTGAGCTTGATCTCTCACTGCCACAGTATTAGTGTAACAAGAGCAGTTTCTAGTATTATGGAAATAATTGTTGATCCTAGACTTATTTGTCATTTTTGATAGCTTTCTCATATGTTTTTCAGAAAACCATTTCATGGTTAACGATGGTACACAAAAAAAGGGTTTCGGCCCGAAACGTTGCCTATTTCCTTCGCTCCATAGATGTTGCTGCACTCGCTGAGTTTCTCCAGCATTTTTGTGCACCTTCGATTTTCCAGCATTTGCAGTTGCTTCTTAAACAACTCATGGTTAACGATGTTTTGCATCTCTGGCGCTTGATCTTAATTGCATCAGATGTCACTAAATTTGTTGATTTATCACAAATTATTGTCAGAAGATCTCCCACGAGTCATATTCATGGCTTTCTTGTTCATGGCTCTTGAGGAATACAAAGCGAGTACGAAAGATCTCAAGTGAGTGACTAGAAGAGTCCATAGAGACCATGAAATGTCTTTGGTGATTCAGATTTAAAAAAATCCCAAGGCTTTTTCTACATACAATAAAAATAAGGAGGTATCCAGGGAGAAGGTAAGACCTCTCAAGGATAAAAAAGGGAATCGTGCTTGGTATCAGAGGATGTAAGCGAGGTACTAAATGAGTACGCCGCATCTGTATTCTCCAAGAAGAAGGACATGGAGGAACAGTGGGATCAGTGTGGGGAATACTAATAGGCTAGGGTAGAGAGAGATCAAGAAATAGGCGATTTGGGGGATCTTGAATGGCATTAGAGTGGATAAATCCCCATGTTAGTCAGATTATTAAATGAAGCTTTTCTTTTCAACTTATCTCGAAGACTGGAGCGTAACCAATGTTATTCCTTCAAGAAGGGACGTAGAGATAATCCTGTTAATTATAAACCAGTGAGTGGAGTTAATTATAGGCCAGTGAGTGGTAAAGAAGTTATTGAAAAGATCCTTCAAGATAGGATTTACCCCTATTCGGCAATGAAATGGCTGATTAGGGGTGGTCAGTAGGGCTTTGTATGCAGCAGGTCACGTCTTACTAACTTGACTGAGCTTTTTAAGGAGGTGACAAAAGTGATTGATGAGGGTAGGGTGGTGGATGTTGCCCATGTGGATATTAGTAAGATACTAAGTGGGGCCAGTTGGGTCCCTGTCATATGGGAGGCCTGGTCCCCCAATGCAAGCGTTCCCCAATGCAATATTCCACCACTCACCCGTTCCCCCAACACAACCTGTTCCCCAAACGCAATATTCCACAACTCAGACATAGCCCCCAACTGCGCAGGTGGGGCTCATTTCCCCTCATCCCCAGCACTCCCTCCCCCTCCTCTTCATCCTCCCTCTCCTTTCTGCTCTACTCCTCCCCTCCCCAAATCCCTCCCAGCTCTTCCTCCCTCTCCTTTCCCCTACCCTCAGTCCCCCCTTCCCTCCATCCCTCCATAACCCCTCTCTCCTCCCTACCCTATCCTATCCCTCTATCCCCCACACCTCACCTTCTCCTATCTCCCCCACTATCCCTCCTCACCTCCCCCACTAACTTCCTCTCCCTCTATTCCCCACTTCCTACCTCCCCCACTAACTCCTTCTCTATTTCCCCTCCTTCCCCAGTACTAACTCCCCCTCCTATTCATCCTCCCTCTTTTTTCCCCTCTCCTCCACTCCTCCCCCAATCCATCCCTCACCTCTCCCTCTCCTCACTGAGGGCCACGTCCTCTGGTGGCTGTGGCTGTGGCCATGCCCTCTGGCAGCTGTGACCATCCTCTCTGGCCGCTGCTGTCCGACTGAGGCGCCAAGCAATGCCGGGCGAGGCGGTGCCACCTTTCCCTTCCAGTTGGAATATTCTCCTCGCTGCGGGCTGCGTCCTCCTGCAGCTGTGACTGCATCTGTCGCTGTTGCTGTGGCCGAGCAATGCCAAGCGAGGTGGATGCCGCCGGTGACAGACAGCAGATGCGGTCAATCAGTTCGGTGATGGTGCAGGAAGGGCCGTCGCCGTCCCAGCCATGGTGGTGACTGACAGGAGAGGAGACCAATCTGTGTTGCGGTGATTGACAGGAGAGGAGAACAATCTGCACATGCGTGGGTTTTTAAGATTTTTAAACCTTAATAACTTTTAAAATATACCACCGATCGGAACAAAACCTGTTGCACTTGCAGCACGGGAGAATGGTGAGTAAGGTGGTGAAAAAGCATGCAAACCGGAAGATAACAAGATCAGAGTTTTTGTTATATATATAGATTTGATAAAGACCCCCATGGTAGGTAGCTCCAGAAGATTAAGATGCACAGAATCTACGATGACCTGGTTGAATAGATTCAGAACTGGCTTACTCATAGAAGACAGAGGGTTATGCTTGAAGGACATTATTCTGGAGGTTTCTGACCCATGGAGTTCCCCAGGGATATTTGCTGCGACATCTGTTGTTAATGATGTATATAAATTACTTGGACATTGTTATGTATTCGGGATGCTTAGCACACTTGAATAAAGGCTCGGACACGGGAATAATCTTACAAGCTTCTTTACTACAGGACGCCACCTTGAGTCTCCCCACACATGCGTACTTGCACAACATATGACAAGACACTAATTACGTATGCTAATTACATATGCTAATTATCACATACCTGACAGACGTACAGGTAGATGGGTTAGTTAGTAAGTTTGCAGTCACAGCGTCAAGATTGCTGGAGTTGTGGACAGGGAAAAGGTTGCCAAAGTATACAACAGGATATAGATCAACTACAGAAATGGGTGGTGAAATAGTTGATGGAGTTTAATCTGAGTAAATGTGAGGTTTTGCACTTTGGGAGGTTGAAAGTATACAGTTTATGGCAATCCATGATTAGCGATGTTGTGCAGATGGATCTTGTGATCCAGGTCTGTAGCTCTCTGAAAGTGGTAAAACATGTAGATAGAGGGCAAAGAAAGCATACAATTCAATGATACTTTAGTGACACGTGTACCTACTGTATGTACAGTGAAATACATTGTTTTGCATACAATCCAGTCAAATCATGCAGTAGACCTCAGCTAGGCAGTACACAAGTGTCGCCACGTTTTGGCACTAACAAAGTTACAAAAGAAATGCTCACCTTCATTGGCTGGGGCATTGAGGATAAGAGTCGGGAGATGACGATGTAGCCTACAAGGCTTTGGTGAAGCTGCATTTGGAGTATTGTGTGCAGCTCTGCGTCACCCGATTACAGGAATGTTGTGGACACTTTGGAGAAAGTGCAGAAAAGTTTTTCCAGAATGTTACCTGGATTAGGGCATGTTAGCTACGAGGTTGGATAAACTTGACTTGTTTTCTCTAGAATGCCAGAGATTGAGGGGAGAATGATTAGAGCTATATAAAGTTATGAGAT
The DNA here is from genome assembly GCF_028641065.1 of Leucoraja erinaceus. Taxonomy (NCBI): domain Eukaryota; kingdom Metazoa; phylum Chordata; class Chondrichthyes; order Rajiformes; family Rajidae; genus Leucoraja; species Leucoraja erinaceus. The sequence continues at coordinate 31,265,376 of NC_073387.1, read as the reverse complement.
GCGTAGATAAGGTAAACAGTATGAAACTTCCTCCCAGAGTATAAATATCAAAGACTAGAGGGCATAGTTTTAAGTTAAGAAGGACAAAGTTTAAATGAGATATATGCAGGGCAAGTTTTTTTTAACACAGACGGTGTTGGAATGGCTGCCAGGGATGGTAGTGGAGACAGATACAATAGTGGCATTTAAGAGGATTTTGGAATGCAGGGGGTGTACCATGTGTAGGCAGATGTAATTAGTTTATTTGGGGAGATGTTCAGCACAGATATTGTGGACTGCAAGCCTGCTCCAGTGACATATTTTTCTATAAACACAAAAAGCTGGAGTAACTCAGTGGTTCAGGCAGCATCTCTGGAGAAAAGGGAAAAGCAATGAATGCAAAAAGCAACGATGATCAAGAAAAGGTGGAGCCCACAATGCTGCATTGCTGGCTGTGGGGTAGGTTATAATGAACTATACAGAAAGTGAAACTCAACAGGATGACAGTGAAACTAGTACGACGATGACTTGGGTGGGGGAAGGACGGAGAGAGAGGGGATGCAAGGGTTACTTGCAGTTAGAGAAATCAGTATTCATACCACTGGGTTGTAAGCTGGGTTGTATTTTCCTATGTTCTGTCTTTCTGAGGAAAACATACTACTGTAACTGCTAATTTGGTCCCACCTTCTCCCACCATTATAATTCCCAGTGCCCGGGTTCTATCTTCCACACCCCCGCCCCTTGCTCATGTGCCCTTGTCCCTCTAAGTAAATACAATTTGTACATAGCATTTAACAATTATGGAAGCTTGCAATGGACAGCCTCCTATAATAATGGCAGAACATAAAATATTTTTCACAAATCTTGAAAAACATTTTCATCAGTAAATTCATTGTAAGTTACACTCACAATTTAAACTGCAACTATTATCTTTGATGTCTCCATTATTACTTTATTTATTTATCAGCAATATTATCCTCAATAGGGGTTAAATTGGTTAGCACTGGAAACCAGTTGTAAGGATCGTGTTGTGCAGTTAATCCATGCCTGCTGAGTGGAAGGCAGTCAGTATGCCATCCTTGCTAATTACGCATATTAACATGCATAAAGCCTGTGTTGGCTGCACAGTGAGATGGAGCACAATATCATTCCTCACGTATTAATACAGTTTTCATACACTGCTTATGGGACAGGCTGGGTGAGGGGAAATATACTGGAAGTGTTTTGATACCTGTCTACTTGTAAAATAAGTAAGCTAGCACATAATATACAGAGAAAGATTGCTGTACACACACTTGTGTTGGAATCAAAAACAGGAATGATTTATTTCCAAGTCAAAGGTCACTGACTGATTTACTGAGCATGTGTGAGAATGAGCATAGTTCGTATGCATAAATTACATGGATATTGTCACATCCTTTCATTTATTGACATTTTGGGATTACATTTCCGACGATCCCAAAACAAAGTAAACTTAAACACTTTTCATAATATTACACATTTGTTATATGGTTTAACTTAATAGAATAAAACAACTGTTCTGTCTTATTTCACAATATCAATTATAGTCATACTGTGACATTTCAATAACAAACACTAATGTTCACGTGCTTTCTTCCCATAAGCATGTAGGTACATCACAGCAAAACACATTACTTTGTGACATACTTGCCGTACCTTTCCGGCGGTCTGACAGCTCTACCTGCCCTAGTCTTTGTGATGGTGTTTCTTTCAGAAACGTCCTTCTTTTCAGTAGGTTCCTTCTGTGCATCACTTCTAGTTTCTTCTCTTCACTTTATTTTTGTTTAGATTTCTCTGTGTTAAAAGTTTCACGAGTTGCATCTTTTTCCGGTGAAGCATGTTGTGTTGGTCTTTTCCATGTCAGCTGAGGTTGCAAAGGTGTCCCAGTCTTCTCCACATCTGGTGGTTTCTCTTGAGTTATGTGTGTAGCAGGCACGTGCCGTGAGTAATTACTCAGGGTAGGCAGTCAGTCGGATTTTTAAAAATCTTAAACCGTGCCGTAAGCTGTTAGTCGGCTTTTATAATGTCTTCAAAAGCCATATCTCTTAATAAGGTACCATATTTCCTGGCAATGAAGAGGCACCCCCATTTTGAGTTGCAAAATTTTGAAAGAAGGCTGGTGGGAAATAGAATTTCTTACGCTCAAAAAATATACAAACAAAGAAAGTAACAATTCAATTTCCCAAATCTCCTTCATTCTGAATTACTGAATGGGCAGGGGGGTGGAGGGTGACGGCAGGTGGAGAGATGGTGTGAAAAACAGGAGCACGCCGGGACGTTGAATCATTTGTGATCTTATTGAATGACAATACTAGTTCAAGGGACCAATTGGGGGGAGAGTTACTTTCACAGAGAGTGGTGAGTCTGGCCAGGGGTAAAGTTGCGGGGAGAGCAGCAGCGTTGAGAAGGAGGGGGGTCGGGGATCATGCTTGTAACTCACTTACTCATCGCTGCTGTGGTGCTCCAGGCATGGAGCCACCGCATTGTGGCCAGGGAGGGAATCAGCTCGGGTGGCTGTGAGCGGCCGCCGGGACTGGACAGAGGAACCGGCCACCGGGATGTCGGCGCCAGCGGCCCACTCACCTCTAGCAGTGCTCTTCGGCTGAAACCCTCTACTATCCCTTTACTCTCTTTCCCTTTAACTCTGTCCTTGACTATCCCATTTGACACCCCACCCCCCTTATTCAGTTTAAAACCACCTGTGTAGCAGTGGCAAACCTGACTTCCAGAATGCCGGTCCCCCACCTGTTAAGGTGCAATCCGTCCCTTTTGTACAGTTCCCCAGCTTGTTGCAGCTTTCCCGACTTGTTCCCAGGCTTGTTGCAGCTTCTTCTGGAACATCTCTGTACTTGCTTTCAGTCCAAATGGCAACCTCTTCCAGCGATATCTCCCAAAAGGGGTGTTCATGGTTGTTAGGAAATTGCTCTCCTCATCTAGTTCGCAGTGCAGATATCCTGACTTCAGATCGAATTTGGAGAAAATCTTTGCCTTTGGACAGCTCAGAGAGTACATCCTCTACGACTGGTAGTCTGTGGATCTCCCTTTTCAGGACTTTGTTGAGGGGTCTCGGATCTATGCAGATCCTCAACTCTGTGCTGTCCTTTTTCTCCGTAACGACCAGCCTGCTACACCATTCAGTTGGTTCTTTGACTTTCGTCAGGATGTCCTGCTCGACCAGCTTCATGAGACCAGGTTCTTGACCTTCCCTTTCATGGTTACAGGTACCAGCTTTGCAGAACACTGTGATGGGGTCACATCCTCCATCCTAGTTACCAACTTGATCTTGCCAGGCAGTCTACCAGGTCTTTCATCGTCAAAGACATCTTTGTATTTCTTGAGTAATGAGCCAGCCTCGCTAACAGCATTCAGGCTCTTGAAGTTCTCGTAGTGAACTGAGATGTATTTCATCTGTTGTGCAGCTTTGCCACTCAGGAAAAGTGTGAGCCAGCCTTCTTCTACCACTATGAAGTGAACACGGTACCTCTTGTTGTTCGCCTACGACTTTCGCCCTACCTTCCGCCGGCAGGTTGGATCTGTTGTGCATCTTTAAGGTGATTTCTTCTCGTCTAATGTCCTCTCTGTTGGGTACAAGATGCTTGGGAATGACATTAACACTGGCACCAGAGTCAATCTGAAACTTGATGGCTTCTGTGCCGACCTGCATCTCAGCGAATAGGCCTGAAGAAGAATTGTTTCCAGCTGCATTGATCTAAATGCAACTCACAGACCCTGTTTAGGAAATGGACATTGTGTCAGATGTCTCTACGACCTTGTGCAGACCCTGTTCCTGCGTGCTCTCCTTCCTCTGCTTGCAGCAGCAGGCGAAGTGGTTTTGTCGTCCGCATCTGTTGCAGTCCCTCCCATACGTTGGCCATTCCTCCTTCCTATGCTTGTGCATCCTTGCACAGAACTTGCACTTGACTTGTCCCAGATTCTTCCTCTGCGAAGAAAAATCAATCATTTTTTCCCTTGGTTTGAATCGTTCCACCTTGTGTATTATCGGCTCTTCGCTGATGACCTGCATTCTTGCTGCTGTTGCCTCCGAGGATCTACATATGTCCACAGTCCCCTGCAATGTCAGATTCCTCTTTTGAAGGAGTGTCTTCCTAGTTGACCGGTCCATAATACCATGACAATGCGATCTTGAATAAGGCTTTCTCTCAAGCAATCACAGAAGTTGCATGTTTTAGCAAGGTCCAGCTCTGCAACATACGATTCAACGCTTTCCCCTGATATCTGGTCTCGTTTATTGAAAACAAATCTTTCATAGGTTTCATCCGTCTCTCCTATGATGATGGTAGACATCTTGACGATGATGACTTTCACATCCACCTCATCTGCTACCATCTCGAACGTCAGGGTATTGACGATGCAGGAATACTGCTTTTGGATACTGTTTCTCCTTCTTATCCAGTTCTGCATAGAAACATAGAAACATAGGAAATAGTTGCAGGAGGAGGCCATTCAGCCCTTTGCAAATTATCACCACATAATTTCCATACATTTGGTTAAATATTTTCCACTTCTACCATGTTCTCTTTGAGCTTTGAATTGGGTGGTGGAGCCACGTAGAAAGATGGACTCGACTGCGCCATTTTTAAATATCAGCGTATTCCCTCGCTCTTAATAGCTTATTTTATCTTTAAGCAGTATCTCACAGCACGTCGTTTTAAACTTCGACTCCCACAGCACTGATTTACATGAAGTGTCTTATCTTTGTGTGTTCACTGACCTGCATTCACTTATGCATGCAGCTAATCCGGTGGCTGAGCGTTCAAACATTGGTTCCTGAAAGCTTTTCAAAGCACGTTCTCTAATCATCATAGTATCTATTTGATTCACAAATGTTCATTTTCACCACTGCCACCATGTTTTGATATCTGTCTACTTGTAAAATAAGTAAACTAGCACATAATATACGGAGAAAGATATCTGCACACACACTCGTGTTGGAATTAAAAACAGGAATGATTTATTTCCAAGTCAAAGGTCACTGACTGATTTACTGAGCATGTATGAGAATGAGCACAGTTCATATGCATAAATTACATGGATATTGTCACATGAAGTGATTTAGAAAAGAGAGAAACATGACTTGAGTAGAGGAGGTGGGCACCCAGCTTTACAGATGCACTGGAGGTCTTGTTGCGGAAGCTGGAAAGAGTAAAGATTATTTAATTATCATATGCACTGGGAACAGAATGGAAGATGCATTAGACAGAGGAAGGAAGATCTATGGACATTGATGCCTGAAGAAGTGCAGCTCTAGATGCAATACTGGGAGAACATTAATGAGCTCCTTATGGTAAAGTTAATGAATTCTTCTTCAAATGTCATGACATTAGACTGCTACACAAGGGTTAGCCATTAATCAATTCACCCTCATCACTCACCGACCTATCATCTCTATCCATCAAGACACTTGCTCTGGATTTCACCCATTTTCACATACTAAACGTGTATTATATCTGCATTTTTCAATTTGTATATGTTTATCAGCCAAAATAACCCTGACAGGCACATGAATCAGTCAAATTGCACGATGTTCACAAGATGCTCAGTATTCTCTCTTGCACAAGATGGTGCACAACTAACAATAGCGGGAAATAACTGGAGCACAGTGGAATCTCTCAACAGTGTTGTCAAATGTACATTGGATAATTAACGTAACTGTGCATGGTAGATGTGCGTGCGTCCGTCCGTCCGTCCGTCCCCCCTGATCGGCACCTTCACAAATTGCCCAAAAAAAAGGCAATTACATTTAGAATTTCAGGATTTGTAAATTTGTTTATCTTTTTATACTTTTTTTTTTATTATTGTTAATTAAAGATCAGTACAAAGCCATTGTCAAAATGTATCTGCAAGGTAGTTAAGGAATTAAATGTTTTCCAGTGGTAGATGAAAGTTGACTTTGTTTAATGTGGTGAATGAATAGTCGATGCAAACAGAACAGAAGGTAAAGTGATAATGTGACAATGGTGTTAGTTCCCGACACAGAGGCTAAACGGAGTTCAGATAGAGTCATAAAGTCATAGTCATACAGTGTGAAAACAGAACCTTTGGCCCAACTTCCACACGCCAATCAATATGCCCGATCTACACTATTCCCACCTGCCTGTGTTTGGCCCATATCTTTCTAAACCTATCATATCCATGTACCCATCCAAATGCATTTTAAACATTATGATAACACCTACCTTAACAATCTCCTCTGGCAGCTCGTTCCATATACCTGGCACACATTGAGTAAAAAAGTTGCCCCTCAGGTTCATATTAAATATTTCCCTCCTTACCTTACAACTATGTCCTCTGGTTCTCAATTCCCCTACTCTGGGTAAAATACTGTATATTTATCCTATCTATTTTTCTCATGGTCTTATACACCTCTGTAACATCACACCTCATCCTCCTGCGCTCCAAGGAATAAAGTCCTAGCCAGCTCAACCTCTGCCTATAGCTCGGCCCTAGAGTCCCAGCAACATCTTCATAAATCTTCTCTGCACCCTCTCCAGCTTAACAATATTTCCTACAACTGGGTGACCAAAGCTGAACACAATATTCTAAATGTTGCCTCACCACTATAACATAGCCTCCCAACTTCCATACTTAATACTCTGGCTCATGAAGGTCAATGTGCCAAAAGCCTTCTTGACCACCCTATCTACCTGTGACGCCACCAACAAGGAACTATGTACCTGCTCTCCTGGATCCTACTGCTCTGCAACATTCCCCAGAGCCCTGCTATTCACTGTGTGGGTCCTGCCCTGCTTAGATTTTCCAAAATGCAACACCTCGCACACCTCTGTATTAAACGGCTTCAACCATTCCTCAGCCCACCTGTCATGATTCTGCTGCAATATTTTACAACCATCTAGGCTATCTGCAATGCCACCCACTTTAATGTCATCTGCAACCTACTAATCATGCCTTGTACTTTCTTATCCAAATAATTGATATAGATGACAAAAAGCAATGACCCCAGATACAGACACTGAGGCACACCACTAGTCACAGGCCTCCAGTCTGAAAACAACCTTCCTTCATACTCTCTGCTACCTTCCATAAAGCCAATTTTTTATCCGGCTGGTTAGCTCTCTTTTGACCCCCATCAAACCTTCCAGTACAGTTTACCACATGGAACCTTGTCAAATGTCTAGCTGAAATCCCTATGTACTCATCAAGTTGTCCTCATCAACCTTTTTGGCCACATCTTCAAAAAACTCAATCAGATTTGTGAGATACGATCTCCCACGTACAAAATTGTGCAGACTTTGCCTAATCATCCCGAGACCATCTAAATGCAGGTATACAGTATCTTATCTCCCAGAATACTCTCTAGTAACTTCCCAATCACAGAATTAGACTCACTGACCTATAGTTCCCAAGCTTTACCTTGCAGATCTTCTTAAATAGAGGCACAATATCTGCCATTCTCCTTATTTGAAGTTGACTTATGTCTCATCCAGGGCAAGGGCAATTTCCTCTCTAGTTTCCCACAATGCCTTCAGAAATCCCTGATCAGGCCCAGGAGATTTGGCCACCTTCATAAGCGTTAGGGCCTTCAGTACATCCCCGACCGTATACTGATCGCCCTAATATTGCAATCCTCATGTCTTTTGTCAAATAGTAAAATCAGAGGAGGAATATTCATTGCAGACATTATCCATCTTCTATGGCTCCACACAGAGTTTACCGCTTTGATTCCTGAGTGGCCCTATTCTCTCTCTAGTTACCCTTTTCCCCTTATTGTACATAAAATCTCGAGGGGTTATCCTTATTCATATCTGCCAGAGCTATCTCCTGTCCCCTTTTTGTTCTCCTGATTTGATTTTCTTTAGCAAGCTCCTCAGTTCCTGAAACTCCTCCAGGATACACTTGATCCCAGCTGCCTCTTTCTTATTTCTCAAAATGTGCACTATGAGTCAGTGCATTTTAGATATTTTTATTGCTATGGTTCCTGAACAAGCAGACTATTGTAAAATAATTTAAAATAATTAAGTTGGCAGCTTGGGTAGGATAAAAGACTATGTACAGTAAAGGAATCCTTCATAGCAAATGAAGCATGAAAGAAGCCAGTTGGATCCTTTGTTCTATGGAGCACTTGTCTGAAAAACTAATATGTTGTTCCATTCTCAGTTATCTTACATCTAACCTTTCACTTTTCCTATAGAGGCAGAACTGCAAACAGCGCAATTAAAATACTAAGGAAATTGAAGTGCTCTTGATCAGCTTCTTTTGAGGAATGTTCGTATCAGAGAATTGGGCATTTTTCTCTGTGTGAGTTGTTATTGAGATTAAAGAATGAATGTTTAAAGCTGGTTATTTGGTTTCAGGTTGCAGGATGTGTAAGTAAGTAAGTTTATTGGCCAAGTATTCACATACAAGGAATTTGCTTTGGTGCTCCGCCTACAAGTAACAACATGACATACAGTGACAGTTACGAATGACTCAGAAAACACTAAATATTAATAATAATAAAACATTAATGATAAAATACCATTGATCAAGCATGTGAGCCAACAAAATACCAGATCAAAGGGAGGCTACAGATGTTTGGCTGTTGAGTAGAGCAACTACTCGTGGATAAAAACTGGCTGTGGCAGCTTTGACAATCCGGAGTCGCCTTCCAGAGGGAAGTGATTGAAAGAGTTTGTGGCAAGGGTGAGAGGGGTCAGAGATGATCTTGGACGCTCGCTTCCTGGCCCTTGAAGTGTGCAGTTCATCAATGGAGCGAAGGTTGCAGCCAATAATCTTCTCTGCTGATCGGACGATTCGCTGCAGCCTCCAGGTGCCGTGCTTAGTGGCTGAGCCAAACCAGACCATGATGGAGAAGGTGAGAACAGACTCTACGATGGCCGTGTAGAATTGGACCATCATTGCCTGTGGCAGAATGTGCTTCCTCAGCTGTCGTAGGAAGTACATCCTCTTTTGTGCCTTTTTGACTGTGGAGTCGATGGTAGGTACTTAAGGTCCTTGGAGATGATGGTTCCCAGAAACTTAAAGACTCCACAGATGTGACCATGGTGTTGTTGATGGTGAGTGGGGTGAGGGGAGGGGGAGCTCTCCTAAAATCTACAATTAATTCCACTGTCCTAAGAGCATTGAGCTCTAAGTTGTAGCGACGGCACCAGGACACCAGCTGTAACACTTCCTGTCTGTAGGCAGATTCCTCCCCATCCTGGATCAGTCCAATCAGTGTTGTGTCGTCCGCAAACTTGAGAAGCTTGACAGAGGTGTCTGTGGCGGTGCAGTCATTGGTGTAGAGAGAGTAGAGGAGAGAGTACGCAGCCTTGCGGTGCTCCTATGCTGAGCGTTTGCGGGCGAGATGTGAGCTGAACGTGGGTCCGAGATGTGATTTTATACTTCAATAACGTGTGACCTCTGTAACAGAAACAAATGATCCAGTAAATATGTTGAACAGATCCATAAAGAACATAAGAACTGCAGTGCTGAACAAGTTTTCATGCCTTGAGTTGGAATTAAATCCTTTACGCTCTAGAAACATAGAACTCTAGAAACATAGAAAATAGGAGCAGGAGGAGGCCATTCGGCCCTTCAAGCCAGCACCGCCATTCATTGTGATCATGGCTGATCGTCCCCAATCAATAATCCGTGCCTGCCTTCTCCCCATATCAATTGGTTCCACTAGCCCCTAGAGCTCTATCTTAACACTGTACCTTTTGTTTGTTTGTTTATTTATTTGTTATATAATAGGACCATGACCTGGCAGAAACTGAAGTTGCAACAAGTGGTCTTGACAAATAGTGTGCATGTTCCTGACCTGGTCCTTTCAAATTACAGTTTCTCCTCGACCTACGATGGGGTTACGTACCAATAAACCCATCGTAAATCGAAAATATAGTAAGTTGAAAACGTATTTAATACAATTTGATCACGTGACCAGGCGTGAGCTGAGGCTCGCTGCCATTGCCCAGCGATTGCACCATCATGAAGTCAAAATATCGTAAGTCGAAGCATTGTAAATCAGGGAGCATCTGTACTTAGTATATTCATTCTCTGGGTGAAGAAAATTACAGTTTAAACATCTTCACATCAATTTGGAGTTCAAAAATATGAGATTTTTATGATTTTTTAAAGTAGGTCAGAAAACTGTATGGAATAAGAATCCAGTTGTAAAGGTAACAAATAATGCAAAGCCAATAATAAAATTGAACTTCTTGTTCTTTGCTTGGGAGTTAAACTGCACAACGGCAGATGTTTATGCTCATTAGAAACCAATCCTCTCAATCCTAGGACATTATTGCCAGACACCATCAGAGGAGTGTCCCATGCCAAATCAGCATCATCAATGACTTTCCCTGATGATATCCTTGATTGCTCAATTTAGATGCATTTGCAACCCCTTACAACATGATCCAGGCATCAAATTATATTCGGGTCACACAAGTGGAAGGGAATAACGTTCTCCAACAAGAGAGTGTCAAATCACTTCCTTCTGAGATTCAATGGCACTACTATCATCAGCCACCGCAACTCCAAAATGGACCAGAAACATAATTGGTTGACCTTGTAAATTATGTGAATACAAAAACCACATTCAGAAGCTGGATATTACAAAAATTCAGATATTACAGCAACAAGAGGTCATTTACTTTACAAACTTACTCTGTCTTTTAATGAGATCTGTGATCTAACTCTGTTTCCCACCTAGTCTTAATATTGTTTAGTTTAGTTTATTATTGTCAGCTGTACTGAGGTACAGTGAAAAGCTTTTGTTTGTGTGCTATCTGGTCAAAGACTATACATGATTAAGATAAGGCCATCCACAGAGCACAAAAAAGGATAAATAGTACAACATTTAGTGCAATAAAGTCCAATTGAAGATAGTTTAAAGGTCTCCAATGTGGGATGGAAGGCGAATATTGCTCGCAAGCTGATGAGAGGACTGTTCAGTTGACTGATAACTGCTGGGGTCTGTCCCTGAATCTGGAAGTAAGTGTTTTCAATCTTTCGTACCTCTTGCCTGATGGGAAAGGGGAGAAGAGGGAGTTACCAGTGTGAGACTGGTCCTTGATTATGCTGGTGGCCTTGCTGAGTCAGTGTGAAGTGTAGTATTCTATGGAGCTGTTCCAAAACCTATGATGTATCCCGATAAAATGCTTTCTATAACACACGTAGAAATTGGTGAGGGTTGTTGGGGACATGCCAAACTTCCTAATCTTACTAAGGAAGTTAAGTTATTGGTGGGCCTTCAATTGGCCATTGCTTCAATGTTGCTGGTCCAGGATAAATTGCTGGTGATATTTATTGTGGCATGTAACACACTCCTGAAAAGATGTTTTACGATTCATAAGATGAATTAGAACACGATCAAAAGCTTTCTTTTAACCTAGATGTGTAGATTGCCAAACAATTAAGCTCGATACCATGACCAGCAGCTGGCTTGACTAATACACCATCCAACACCTTGATCATTTTTTCCACCTTAGACACAGCATCTCTAGTGTGCACCACTTACAAGATATATTGTAGTAACTCACCATGGTCTCTGTAAACGATCTCCCAATTTCATAACTTCTACCACCAAGAAGAGCAAGTGCATCACGTTCAATTGCCCACCACCAACTTGCAAAAGAGAAATAAACAAAATCATTCCATGCTTCCTGAATAATAAGGTCTATATTCCAGGAATTAATCTTGAAAAGACTAAAACACGTTAAAAAAAATTAAAATAAAGAAAATAAGGTAAAATTAGTACAATTGCAAAATGCACATAAAATGGAGCAGAACAATGAAAAGGGAACTGTGGAAGGGTGATTGAGATCTAGAGTGAGTCAGAGAAAAATAAATAAACTTACATATAAGGCTGGACAAATAATGTTATATTTGAAAATGGCACTAAAATGAGTGTAAATCTAAGAGCCAAGAAGTTGAAATGGTATATTTAAAATGTTGTGGGGGGGATTCAAGGAGAGATAGCTGAATGGATAGTAAATTGACTCCATGGAAGGAACAGAGGGTGATGGTGGAAGGTTGCTTCTCGGATTGAAGGCCTGTGACTAGCGGTGTGCCTCAGGGTTAGGTGCTGGGATTGTTACTGATTTGGATGAGAATGTACAGGGCAAGATAAGCAAATTTGCTGATGATACAAAAGTGATTGGTTTTGCAGATAGTGAAGATGGTTGTGAAAGATTGCAGCAGGATCTGGATCGATTGGCCAGGTGGGCGGAGGAATGGTTGATGAAATTTAATACAGAAAAGTGTGCGATATTGCATTTTGGGACGTCGAACAAGGGCAGGACCTACACAGTAAATGGTAAGCCTCTGGTTAGTGTTGTACAGAGCAGAGGGAGTACTAGGAATACCGGTGTATGTTTCCTTCAAGGTCGAGTTGCAGGTGGATAAGGTAGTCAAAAAAGCTTTTGGCACTTTAGCCTTCATCAGTCAGAGTATTGTGAGAAGTTGGGAGGTTGTTGCAGTTGTATAAGACATTGGTGAGACCGCATTTAGAGTATTGTGTTCAGTTCTGGGGACCATGTCATAGGAAAAATATTGTCAAGCTTGAAAGGGTTCAGAAAAGATTTCCGAGGATGTTGCCAGGACTAGAGGGTGTGAGCTATAGGGAGAGGTTGAATAGGCTGGGTCACTATTCCATGGAGCACAGGAGGATGAGGGGTGATCTTATAGAATTGTACAAAATAATGAGAGGAATAGATTGGGTAGATGCACAGAGTCTCTTGCCCAGAGAGACCAGAGGACATTGGTTCAAGGTGAAGGGGAAAATATTTAATAGGAATCTGATAGGTAACTGTTTCACACAAGGATAGGGGAGCTCCATTTTTGTCTTGTAGCTAAACAACATCTTTTGGCAAAATTCTCCACAAATATTTTCATTGCTACCATGGCTCAATTGCTCTTGTTATCTGGCTATTTAAAGTGAGGGAGAAAACGATTGTTAAGTTATAGGATATTTTGGCATACAGGTAGTTCTGCTGTAACGTGATACTGTACTGTAATCAGGTTATAAAGCCAATTGGCGATAGGGGGTTAGGGGCTAGAGAGTTTCAGACTTGCGATAACTGTTATTTTTCTGGCAAAAATAAAGGTATTTTCAATAGCAATGCGTTTAGTTTTGTTGATGCAAACTAAAATAAGCCAAAGGCTGCGTGATACATTATTTCATAGAATATCATTGCACAACTGTCAATAGAACCAATTACTTGTCAGCTGCAGTTGCATTCATGGCTGAAGATGTTTTACTATCCATAAGAAGATTTCGAACACGATCGAAAGCTTTCTTTTAACCTAGATGTGTATATTGCCAAACAATTAAGCTCGATATCATTGTGTTTTCAAGACACAATGGTGTATGATTACAGTGAGGAGGTCACGTGGAAATCTAATTATCCTATATACTGTTTAAATCCAAGACAGCTTTTTTTCAGCTTGTCAATTTCCAAGGCAATGTTTAAGTGTTCTCTGGGTTCAAATCATCATCATGTAATAACCAATGCAGCCCATATATTGTAAATAGTATTGAATTTCCTAATTCATCACCTGTGTTATGCCAAATTTGTGTTACGGATACGTACATTATAGCAGAATGACCGGTATTATCAATTCTGACAAATTATCTCCATGCTGGTTCTTTATTGTAAAAAAAAAACTGTCCACTGTGCTTGTTACTAATTTAACCTAAACAGTATTGAATACCAAGCCAAAGAAGGAAATATAAAGAATGGCGAGTTAAAGCTTGGCTGAAAAGTTAATTGTTAATGTGGGTTTCAAAGATGATGATGGGGTGTGATCGAGGAGTAGAAATTATATCATTTTGTGCATATTGGTCCTGGCGAACATCTACCGCTGCACCATCGAGAACATCCTTACCAACTGTATCACAGTATGGTATGGCAACTGCTCTGTCTCGGACCAGAAAGCAATGCAGAGGGTGGTGAAAATTGCCCAACGCATCACCGGTTCCTTGCTCCCCTCCATTGAGTCTGTCCAAAGCAAGCGTTGTCTGCGGAGGGCGCTCAGCATCGCCAAGGACTGCTCTCACCCCAACCATGGACTGTTTACCCTTCTACCATCCGGGAGGCGCTACAGGTCTCTCCGTTGCCGGACCAGCAGGTCCAGGAACAGCTTCTTCCCTGCGGCTGTCACTCTACTCAACAATGTACCTCGGTGACTGCCAATCACCCCCCCCCCCCCGGACACTCCTCCCACAGGAAAAACACCATGTCTGTATACATGTAAAAAGATTTATTTATTGAAATCATATTCTATGTCGCTCTTCCAGGGAGATGCTAACTGTATTTTGTTGTCTCTGTACTGTACACTGACAATGACAATTAAAGTTGAATCTGAATCTGAATATTGTTTTCATTATTCCATTAAATTTTGTGTAGAACATTGATTGCAATTTCCAAACAGTAGATATACCTGTGCCTTATCCATGACATGGATTAGGCATTGTGGCATAACTCTAATAACAGCCTACAAACAGAATTGCTATCTTCATCACTCAGCAATGAAGAAAGGAAATGGGGAGCCTTAAAAAAGCTTTAAAAAATTCCATGACGCATTGACTTCACACAGTGGGAGATATTATTCGAGAACAAGGTTATCTGGTGAAGGCTTGTCAGAGATAGAACAATAATTTAAAAAAAATGTTATGTAGCTCTGGTCATCAACAAAAGACAGAAAAGAATAGATGGACCACTGACCCCACATTCTCCTAAAACAATCTTCCTTCAATCTCGCCTAAGAGGTAGCTGTTGCTGAACAATATTAAAATGTGGACTTGTACAGGTGCATGCTGAATATAGTCTAGTGAACCACTGTTCACTTGACACTTGCCCCATTTGTGCAAATTGTATTAATGCACAGCATGCACATGAAGAAACACACAGCAGCAGGTAGAAGCTCTGGATCTGCATCTTTTTTTATATCAAGCAGATGCAATTTAACACCAAGGCACACTCTAAGTCTTTCAATAATGGTTCTATCAATCAGGCTGCTGAACAGATGGTAATCAACTCCAATAAAAAAAGGTGCAAATTGCTAATGATATTCATATTTTAACTACTGTGCAACTAGGGGTATATTTTGAATGTCACTCAAATATATCGATTGGAAAATTTGCTAATAGCTTTTCCTTCATTCTCACATTACAATCAATACCAGCAAACTTATTAAGATGCATACTCGATAATTGGACATGTTTATTAGCATTACACTTTAACAAAACTTATGAAAAGAATTGAGAATTTTTTTAAGTCATGTTGTGTTTGTCATAGTCAAATGTAAGAATTAAATGAAGGGAAATATTTAATTATAATGATATTCATCCATCAGTGAATCCGCATTCACTTAATACTGAGAGGCAAGTTTAGTCATGGAAATATTCCATTTACATTAGTAAGACAATATTACTACAGGGCTCTGAGTCTTTAAAGAATTTTCAGCCACACTGGAAACAGCAAACTATTCCAAGGTATAATAGACAGTAAACAAACTGTCACACTGTGAGATCAGATAAATATTGTGAAAATTGTAGTAGCTTTAGAGTATCGCACCAAAAGCATATTGTGTGCCTTCCACTGATCTCATGCAGAAAACACCCAAAGAGGTTAACTACATACAAGATACAAGATACCTTTATTGGTCATATATACCAATTGGTACAGTGAAATGTGTGGTCACCATACAGCCATACGAATAATAAAGAGCACAGAACACGATAGTCTTTAACACAGACATCCCCACACAGCGGAATCAAAGTTTCCCACTGTGAGGGAAGGCACCAAAATTAGGTCATCCTCCTTTGTTGTCCTCTGTTGTTCACCCGTGGTCGGGGGCTCCCGAATCCCTCGCAGTCACCGCTACGGGCGGCTCGATGTTCAGGCTCTCTCACCAGGATGATGGAATTCCGACGTTGGAAGGGGAGAACCACCTCATAGGGTTGGACATCCGAATCGGCCACTTCCTACCGGAGTCTGCGGCCCCCGAAGTACACAGGCCGCACTGGGCGGAGGTTAACGTTGGTGGCCCTCGGCAAAAGGTCTCAGGACTCCGCGATGTTGAAGTCGGCGCCGCCTGTGCAGGGAGTTCTCCAGACCCCAGCTCCGCGATGTTGAAGCAGCAGGCCCAGTACTCCGGAGCTTCAAGCAGTGATCCAGGTAGGCATCGCCCGCTCTGCGGTGAATCCAGCGCTGCGCCACAGCTACTGAAGCGACACTACCAAAAATTAAGGAATACGATGGCAGCTCAGTGGCACAGTGGTAGAGTTGCTGCCTTAGAGCACCAGATATCCAGGTTGGATCCTGACTAAGGGTGCTATTTGTACATTCTCCCTGTGACTGCATGGGTTTCCTCCGGGTGCCTCAGGTTTCCTTCCACATTCTAAAGAGGTACAGGTTTGTAGGTTAATTAGCCATTGTATTCCTAGTATGTAGGATGAAATTAGAGAATGGGTGATTGCTCTTTGGTACAGATTCAGTAGGCCGAAGGGCCTGTTTCCATGTTGTATCACTAAACTAAACTAAACTGAAGGAATTAACGTGGTAAAATAAGTATCGAACAAATTCATGAAACCGGAAAACATTAAACCTGCTGAACCTGAAGAACTAAGCCTCATAGTTTTGAAAGAATTAGTGAATGACAAATGGTCTTCCACAATTCCATAGGTTCTAGAATAGTTTCCGTGAATTGGAAGGAGGCAAATGTTCCCCACTGTTAAGTGAAGGAAAGAGAAATGGGGAACGACAGGTCAGTTATCCTGATATTAATATGTGTAAGAAGGAATTGCAGATGCTGGGTTAAACCGAAGATGGACACAAAAAGCTGGAGTAACTCAGCGGGACAGGCAGCATCTTAAATGATCTCGACCCAAAACGTCTCCCATTCCAGGCCCGTACGAAGCTTTCAAAACGGGTGGTGGCATGGCAGGATTACAAATAGATTTTATGTGAAATAAGTGCATGCAGCGCACATTCTGAGCCTTATTTTGCACCAAATTTATGAACAATATTTCAGAAAAAATGTTGGTTGTGTCAAGAGTAATGAGTGGTTGGGATGGGATGATTAGGGTCATTGATGATTGGGGTCATACATTTTTTTTTAATCAAGAATTTAAGCTGTCCTTGTTTTAATAATCAAGTTATACTGTAAAACGATGTGTAAAATGTTATAAAGGAGCATGCAAATTGCAAATAAAATACTGTAAGTTTTTGCAGTAAATAAAATCTTTATTTAGAAAATGTTTTGTATGTTGTTTTGATTGCCTGTTACTGTTCGACTGTGTTAGTGTGTGCACATTAAAAATATGATGCAAAATGAAAGTCGCAAACTATGGAATATATATTTTTCAGTATTGTTATCAAGGAAAAGAAAGCAGTTACAATTGTTTGATATTATTCATATGGAGAACATTTAATTGCTCTAAAACTTACCTTAATTTTGCAATCTCATAAAAGATAACCCCCTTTCCCTCTCTCCCTCTGCCCCTTCTGTTTCAAACATCCTTTCCCCCACTTATATCCCCCACTCTCTCTCCCTCCCTCCCCATCTCTTTCCCTCTCACGCAGCGAGGCTCCCACTCCGCGCCGCAGATATCGCAGATACCGCAGCCCCCTCCCCCTCGCTGGCCCAGTGAAACGGGCACTACCATAATGCAATATTCCACTACTTACCTGGAGTAGACACGAGGCATCAAGGTGATTGTGTGGCATGTAAATGGAGATCTCAACCCACCCGGGCCCACTGTGCACGTGCGGAGAGACGTCATTTTGCGTCGCTACTGCGTCACCGGCTTTCCCCAACTGCGCAATAGTTTTCTCTGGATTTTTTTAACTCTGGTGAAAAAAAACCTTGGTCGGAAGCCCCCTAGGTTTTGAGGCCTGAAGCTCATAGGTAAATCCTACCCTGCTGAGGCATCCACTAGATCTCGAGGCACTAAGCTTAACCTTGTGAAGCTTATACGTAAATCCGGCCCTGATCTTATAGCTTTAGGTGGGATTGTTGTTGTATTTTTGTCCCGATTTGAATGCCTACCCTCCCTCCACCTGTTTATTCCACCAGGAGGCACCGTCAGCGATGGCAGCCTCACCAACGATCTGTCTGTCTTTTCGTCTTTTTTGTTATTTTTGGTGTGTTTTAAAAATTATGTGTTAATGTTCTCTGGTTTGTTTTATGTGGGGGGGGAGGGGGAAATTTCTTTCAATCTCTTACATTGCCAGAGGTGTGATTGTTTTCCAGATCATATCTCCGGTCGCATGGAGCTGGAGGCCTTGCTCGAGGCAGACTTTGAGCCCCACCACGGGACTTACCATGGGAGTCTGTGATCCCTTGCCTGGGATCGATGCTCCAACCGTGGGCTGCAGATTTCAACATCGAGGAGCTTGCAGTCTCGGGTAGAGGCCAATGTCGGGAAGCTCCAAAGCCGCAGAAGATATGACCAGCCCTGACCCGGGGTCCGATCGGCCAGCGCGGTGGAGCTGAAATCCCCCTGATGCGGGAGCTTGATCACCCCGACACGGAGGGGCCAACCGCTGTCTGCGGGAGCCAAGAACGCCCCAACAACAGAAGGCTCGAGGCCCCCGACCGCGGGAGGACCAAGAAGGGAAGAGATTTAACTTTTTTTTTCACCTTCCATCACAGTGAGGAATGTGGAGGAGTCACTGTGGTGGATGTTTATGTTAAAATGTATTTTGTGTTTTCTTGCTTTTTATTGGTATGACTGTATGGCAAATCAAATTCCAAGTATGGTGCAAAACATACTTGGCTAATAAAGAACTATTATGATTATGATAAAATGCACATTAGTTCAGTAGAATCCAGTGTCTATTTGAATCTCTGGCCTTGATTTACTACAAATATTGTTCATTTTGATCTATTTCCCTTTACAAAACTAAAGGGCAAGTTTTTGATTTAATTTCATTACTTCCTGGTCACCACAACTTTTTTTTTTTTTTTTTTTTTTATTAATCAAAAAATTTATTCAATTATTAAAAAATAATATTTAAACTACAATAAAACAAGCCAGAACCCACCACCATAAATACAATACAAACATATATCCATAATAAACTATTATACAATTATGATACAATCCTTATTGAGGATACATTCAACACCCTGCGGAGCCCAGCGGTCCCGGAACTCCCTCGGGGTGCCCACAGACAGGGCGTATTCCCTTTCTAATCCCACCCGGGCACGGACGTAACCCCGGAAAAGGGGCAGGCAGCTGGCTCGGGTAGAGACCTCCACCGTCTGGCGCCGTGACTCGCGGATGGCCAGCTTGGCCAGGCCCAGGAGCAACCCAACCAGGACATCTTCAACCCTACCCTCTCCCCTACGCACTGGGTGTCCAAAGATGAAGATGGTGGGTGAAAAATGCAGCCTGAAGGCAAGGAGCAGCCCCTTTAGATATTCAAACAGTGGCTGCAGCCTCACACACTCCATGTAAACGTGGTATGGTCACCACAACTTAGTAGGCCAACATGAAGGAATTAAATATCCAGGTGCATAATCTGAAATTCCAGAACAATTTCCAACATTAAATCTACAGGCACCACCAGATGAGGAAACCCCATTTTAGCATTGTGCAAATCTGGTACTAACTGCCTCAAAAGAGTTCTTCAAAAATATAACCTAAACCTGAAAGGTCAAACCACTTGTTCCATACCCCCCGCTGTGACCTACAGCCTGTTGCAAATTATTTACAAACTTTGTAACCTTTCCAGCTTCAGCAGCACTTGAATAAATAATTATTTCATATTTCAACTGTCCTCAAGGACATCAATCATGCTCCTAATCAGATATTTATCAAGTTCTAGCTCTAATGCTTTTGCCATTTCCATTTGGGAATGTGATGTATCTAATCTGATTTGAGGCATGTGGCCTCCGGTTCTGTTCTCTAAATATCAAATAGCCTGCTTGCATTTTCATTATCTATCAAGACTGACAGGGACAATGATTTATATTAATTGGCCAAGTTTATCTTATCTTTGCTATTTAAATATCCTGTACAAGGCAAGGACCACAATGTATTAACACATTTCATGCTACAATTGGTCAGCAATATTACTGTGCTGATGTTATAATGTTTTGATCATTATTATGTTTTAACTAATTTGCTGAAATGTTTGAATTAATTTTTTTTCACATCAATGTTTAATTATTAGAAATTAGTAAAAAACATGTAACTAAAATCATCTCTTATGCAGGAAGGAACTGGAGATGCTGGTTTAAACCAAAGATAGTCACAAAAAGCTGGAGTAACAGCAGGACAAGCAGCATCTCTGGAGAGAAGGAATGGGTGATGTTACGACTCAACCTGAAACGTCACCCGTTACTTCTTTACAGAGGTGCTGCCTGGCCCGCTGAGTTACTCCAGCTTTCTATGTCTAAAATCATCTCTTGTACTCTACGGAAAGAAAATCCTTTATGTTTTGAAAATATAATCCAAAGTTTATATTAAAGTGTGGTGGTAACGGTGGATTCACTGCCAAGCAAATACATGGCAAGAATTTCAAGATACGTTTGGGAGTAGGTTGAAATTGTTTGCAGTTTTGAAAAAGAACAAACATGGTACTATTGACAAGCATGTCAGTGTAATTAATTCTGAGCCAATTATGGGCTTCAGTTTGGTATTGTGTTGTGGGCTAAACAGATGAAGGTGTGTCTAGCTGCTCAGGTTGCTCATTATTCTTTGGAATTTATCTCAACAGCATGTATTCCTGAGCCACTCACATTTGCAGTCTTAGTTTCACCAGATGTTGGTGAGCTGTCTGTGACTCGTCATTCTGCAGAATTGCTGAATACAATGGTATTTCCCCATTTGTCAACAGTCCAGCACATTCCTTCATTCCATTGCTGCCCATCACAAAATCTATCAGGAATCCAACCCATAAACTGAGTTGAATTACACCACAATCTGTAATTTGTGATATGGAAAGTCCAATTTCCGTTGGTCGGCAGGACGCAAACCCGCCTGATGGCTTGTCTAGGTCCGTTCGAAGGCTTGTCGGCATCGGCAACCAGCCCGGAGGCTTGGCGGTCGGCAGAACCAGGAGGAAGCTGGCGACGTTGGATGCAAGGAGTGGCTGGTAGGAGGGTGAACCAGGGTAATGCCTCCAGCACTTTCAAGGTAGGCTGCAAGGGACACTCCCGGACACAAAGATGGCCAGGAGAGGAGAGGGACGTCGGTTCGCGGGAACTGCTCCAGTACATCGAGCACATGGGCGAACTGGAATTTAGACCTTGAATAATGGGTGCCCAAAATGGCAATGCCTGCATGTGTAATGTATGCAAAAATAATTTTGCTGTACAGTTGCATATGTGACAAATAAAGCACTACTGAACTAAGTTCCACACTTGACTCCTGTTGTCAAACCATGGCAATGATCCTAGTTGCACTTGTAATGTAGATGGGCATGCTGAGATTAGCACTGGATGTACTTAAAAAAACATAGACAAGTTCTAACATTGGTCTACATACATGTTAAAAAACAAGAGAAACATGCAATAGACAAAACTAAGTGATCCCACAAACAAAGGATCACAAAGTTCTCCAATACTGCAGCATCATGGGAGTAGGATGCTCCATAAATTCTCATCTTCTACAATGATGGGCATTAGATTGTGTGTGTCAAATAGCAGGCATCTGGAAATATTTTCAACTTGAATTGCTGAGGGGACAATCGACTTTGTCTTCCTCTTGAGATCTATCACAGAAACCAATTTCAAACAATTCAATTCACTCCAAATCATTTTCAAAATATGTTTGCAAGTATTAAATTTAGAAGAAGGTACACAAAATTGCTGGAGAAACTCAGCGGGTTCAGCAGCATCTATGGAGCGAAGGAAATAGGCAACGTTTCAGGCCGAAACCCTTCTTCAGACTTAGCAGAGGCTGGGAGCCCAGCTGTAGTGGTGAAGACCAGTCCTGAGAAACTGAATTACACCTACTTTGGTGTGTTCGTATGTTTTATTTTTAATTTCGATGTCATATCGAAATTAATAGAAACATCACAAACTTTGGGATATCATTGATTTACAGTAGCATTGCTGTGGCTTATGAAGTTTGATAGATAATAAAACTTGACGCCCATTTCACAACAACTGCAAAGTACCATGTGGCAAGTTAGATCACATGGCTTCCAGGGCAAGCTGGCCAATTGGATACAAAAATTGCCTTGAAATTAGAAAGGTGGCCGAGTTGTCTTTCAGACTGGAGATCTTTAACAACTGGTCTACCACAGGCATTAGTGCTGTGTTTATTGTTGTTCCCTATTTATGTTAACAATTTGGATATGAATGTAGGTGATATGGATATTACTGTACGTTTGTAGCTCCTACTACGTTTTGTAATATAATGGACAATGAAGAAGGTTATCTGAGATTGCAATAGCATCCTGATCAACTGGGTCAATATGCTGAAGAATGTTTCAATGATACTTTATTGTCACATGGACCTTGGTCACATGAACCCAATTAGATGGAGTCTAATTCAGATAAATGCGAGATGTTGATTTTGTTAAGAAAAACCAGGGCAGGACTAACAGAGTAAATGCTATGATGCTGGAGAGTGTTGTAGAGCAAGGACCTTGGGGAGCATGTACATAGTTCCATGAAAGTAGTAACACAGGTAGGCAGGGTGGAGAAGAAGGCGTTTTCCTCCTTCGATCAGTGTTTGATGGACATTGGACAGTAAGCCCTTGTTATTACAGACCTCTTTATAACAGATTTTGGACATAGCGGACGGACTTACCGACCTTCACCACAAGGCTGGACTGCCGACTCCCATCCCTGGTCACTTCCAGGCCGGACTGCCGACGCCACCCTCGGCCTGTACTGCTATCCCAGCCACAACAAGGCTGGGCTGCCGATACCAGCCCACACACCCCGTCGGCTATTTCCAGGCAGGACTTACTGCCACCACCGATGAACCACACAGCTTCCCTGGCTACTGCCACCGCCGACCCTTGCCTGCACTCTGGCCACGCATGGCCCACGACCAATGACTCCTCTGATCCTTGCCTCTCCCCTGGCTGCCAGCAGCCCGCGGCTCCTCAACGCACCTGGATTCCAGGTCCATTTCCAGACTGAGAGCCTGAAGAAAGGTCCTGACCCAGAATGTCACCTTTGCATGTTCTCTGGAGATGCTGCCTGACCTGCTGAGTTACTCCGGAACTTTGAGTCCTTTTGTGTATTAACCAGCATCTGCAGTTCTTTGTTTCTACTACTTCTACAATGATATTCTATTACCCTATAAAAATGTTCCATAGAATGATTTTCAACATCAAATTGATATCCTAGAGCAGATGTTTTAAATCATGCACATTTTGCAACTTTCAGAGCAATGTACTCCTTGATGTGTGTGCTGATAACGCTGGTTGTAAATCATTTACTTTTGATCCAATTTCAGCACATAAATAACACTCATCATATTCAATAATGATGTCATGATTTGTGCAAAATATTCAAGGAAAATTATATCAGTGAATTGTGACAAGAAACGCTATAATCATTTTGCAATGCATGAGACTTCAGTAGGATATGTGCCAAACATCGCAAAACTGCATTTTATGTATTCTTTACACATAATATGGGATAATAAAAATAAATATCTTGATCTGCAATTCAGATCCAGCCATATTGCAAGCCAAGCTGCTCCAGTGTAGTTTTGATCCTTGCATTCTCGTGACATTGTGGACAAATGTCCAGTATATTCTATCAATAGAAATCAGGACAAAACTCATGTAGTTAATTATAGTCTCTACTCCATCATGAGTGACGTGATGGCAGGTGTTTTCGACATTCCTCTCAAGCAGCACTTGCTCATGAACAACCCACTTACTGATGTTCACTTGGTTTCACCAGCATCTGGTTCCAGGCTGCGATCTGCTTCCAGACCTCCTAAACCTTGGGAATAAGATTGCGGCCATAGCATGCTGTGGTTTGCGTCTAATAGAAGCAATAGGTGCCGAATAAATACACATCACTGTTCCTACACTTAATTATAGAAGTGATCTAAGTTAGCCTCAGAGGATCTATGATTAATGCATGAAATTTTCAGCAATAGCGTTTAACGTTGCATCATTTAAAACTCTTCTTTGTTTTTCTTATATGCATAGGTGTGTATGTGTTTTAAATGATGCATATTATCATATATAATATCCCACAGCATTCTAAAATTATGTCCAAGACATGGATTTCATTGTTGTGCGCACATAAAATGTCAGCAAAGCAAAGAAGCTAGGTAACCCACACCATGTGCTCCTTTTCCATTCCCACCAGTATACCCAGGTTACCTCTTCCTCTGTTCACCTTTTCCATCTCTAACCCCCTCTTCCATACTGCCTAGGCCTTCCATCAGCTATTTCCATCAGCCCATCATCCACATAACTATCAATCTAGGTTTCTTCACCTAATGTTCACCTTTCCAATCCCCTCCCCATCACCTGCCGCCCATCTGCCCAACATAATCCCACCTTGTTGACTGATCACATACCAAATGTGGAATTCTCTGCCACAGAAGGCAGTGGAGGCCAATTCACTGGATGTTTTCACAAGATAGTTTTAGCTCCTAGGGTTAAAGGAATCAAGGCATATGGGGAAAAAGCAGGAACGGGGTACTGATTTTAGATGATCAGCCACGATCGTTGAATGGCGGTGCTGGCTCGAAGGGCCGAATGGCCTACACTTGCACATATTTTTCTATGTTTATATTTCTACAGTATGTTTCTATCCTCTGCCTCACCCCTCCCTCTCACCTCTATCCTCCCTCTAGCATGTATTCCCAAAGTATGATCATAACCAAAAATATTGATGTCCCCTTTTGGCTCTGCTGTTGAATTCTTCCAATATTTTTTTGCTTTAGTTTCCAACATCCGCAGCCTCATAGTCACCAAGCTGTGATAAGTACCACCATTCACATTAATGCAGCTTTGACAATCCGGAGTCACCTTCCAGAGGGAAGTGATTCAAAGAGTTTGTGGCCAGGGTAAGAGGGGTCAGAGATGATCTTACCCGCTCACTTCCTGGCCCTTGCAGTGTGCAGTTCTTCAATGGAGGGAAAGGTGCAGCCAATAACCTTCTCAGCTGATTGGCCGATTTGCTGCAGCCTCCGGATGTCTTGCTTGGTGTTGAGCCAAACCCGACCATGATGGAAAAGGTGAGGACAGACTCTACGATTGCAGTATAGAATTGGACCATCGTTGCCTGTGGCAGATTGTGCTTCCTCAGCTGCCACAGGAAGTACATCCTCTGTTGAGCCTTTTTGACTGTGGAGTCGATGGTGCCCCCCCCCACTTAAAGTCTTTGGAGATGATGGTTCCCAGGAACTTCAAAGACTTCACAGATGTGACTGTGGTGTTGTTGATGGTGAGTGGGGTGAGGGGGGGTGAACTCTCCTAAAGTCTACAATCAATTCCACTGTCTTAAGAGCATTGAGCTCCAGGTTGTAGCGATGGCACCAGGATGCCAGCTGTGTCACTTCCTGTCTGTAGGCAAAGAAGAGTAAAGTTTATTGGACAAGAAGTGAATGAGAAAAAGTTACTGGAAACCGCTTCTTGTAAATATATCAGTCATGAAACAATGGAAAACAGTTAAGAAAGAGATTTAAGGGGGTCACGGAGAATATTTCCCCTCAATTGGAATGTGTGTGCCTATCAAATCAGGATCTCCAGAATGATGAGTGCATGAAGACTAAGGGAAGGAAATAACACACATCAAGAGGCATTTAACCGGGCATATGAACATGCAGGGAATTGAGAGACAGGGATCATGTGCAGGCACATGGAATTATTTTAACTTGGTATAATGCTCAGCAGTGATATCATGGGGCAAAGGACCATGTTAAGATCTAAATACAGTAGAAAGGCTAGAAGAAAATGGACAGTGTATGAATTAAATTAAAGGGAAATTGAGAAATCGCAGGTTATGAAAAAAGTAATGCCAATAAAAATGTTTTAAAATGTAAAAATAGACAGGAGATCAAAAAAAGAAGAAAAAAAGCCTTTACGTACCCACAAAGGTAACCTAGGGATGCAGTTAAGGTTGATACAACATTTTTTGCAACTGCCTTCAAAACAGGGAGATGCTTTTGGCATTAAGGCAGATAAGTGTTAAACATTGGATTGGATGAACAGAGTAAAATAAAAATGTATTAAGCAGTTCATCATCTTTGAAATCGGATAAATCACCAGCACAGCATGAAATATATCCAAGAAGCTAGGGATGATTTTGCAGAGGCACAGATTTTTCACTTTCCTCTGCGAACAGAAAATATGTCACAGAGTTTCAGGACATCTGATGTTGTACCTTTACATAAAAAGAAAACTAGGACCAAACCATGTTAATGAAATATGAAGGTTAATTGAACTGATAATAGAAAAAAATATATACCATTCCAAGCAATGACATAAATCTTTATTTAAAAACTCACAGATCAATCATAGATAGTCAGTGTGGATATGTTAAAGGATAGATGTATTAAACTGATTTGATAGAATTCTATGAGGAAGTAACAACGACGTTCTAAGAGACAAGGGTTTTAGTTCAATCGTGGATTTTAGCAAGATTTATAAAGGGGGGCTGGTTAATAAAGCCAAAAGGATTCAAAGGAGAAGGCAAATTGGATCCAGAGGGCAATACTTAATGGGTATTTTTGTCACTGGAATGCTGTTACCAGTGGGATTTCTCAAGGCTCAGTGCTCATCAATCCCTCAGTCTGTGATAAATATCAATGATTCAGGCCTAAATGCAGGGGCATGACAAATTAGTTTACAGAAAACAGTGAGGAGGAAAGCTTTATTCTGCAGGACGATATAAATCATCTGGTCAACTGAGTTTAGTCCAGGGAAATATGAGGTAGAACAAGGTAAGAGAATGTACAATCAGAGGACACTGCTGGGACGAGGGCCTAAGCTATAGGAAATGATGGGCAATCCAGGATTTTATTCCGTGGAGCACCGGAGGCTTAGGGGCGATTTTCCAAAGGTGCATAAGATCACAAGGGGAGTAGATGTAGTTAATGCACAGTGTCTTTTACTCAGGATATATATATATATATCAAGAACCTGAGGACATAGGTTTAAGGTAAGAGGGGAAAGATTTCATAGGAACCTGAGGGGCAACTTTTACACACATATGGGCATATGGAACAATCCACCGGTGAGATAGTCGAGACCAGCACTATAATAATATTTAAATAACATTTGGACAGGTACATGAATAGGAAAGGTTTTAAGTGTTAATGGCCAAATGTGGGCAGGTAGGATTAGTGTAGATGAGGTATCTTAGTCATCATGGACAAGTTGGGCCAAAGGTCCTGTTTCCATGTTGCAGGATGCTAAGACCCAATAGATTGATATTGAACGTAGAGACATGGAGGACCATGGGGTATATGTCCACAGATTCATATTGATAGCAAAAAACAGCACAAAATGCTGCAATAACTCAACGGGTCAGGCAGCATCTAAGGAGAGCATGGAGAGGTGATCTTTCTGGATGCATCTTCATGCTGATTATAAGGGTGGGGTGGTGGGGAAGAAAACTGGAAGACAGGAGGTTGCAGGACAAACCCTGGCAAATGAGGAGTATTTTTTCATTGGCAGATGGTTGGAAATAAGGCTGGAAATAAAAAGATAGAAGGTATCAGACAAAAGGATCGGAGAGTTACAAATTGTGAAGCTGGTGCAAGAAATGTAGGTGGAAGGGAAGGGGGAAGAGAAAATTGCTATGAATGAAAAGCATCCTATTTTTTAAACTGGTGAGTGTCGTTTAGGATCTATTTAGGATCTACAGTGAAATGCAACATATAACATTGCAATCTTTGTGCTCAATCTCCTTACTGATGAAAGACATCATATCAAAAGCTTTCTTCTACCTGATTTAGATGAAGGAATTCAAAGTAACATTAGCAAATTTGCAGATGACAAAAAGCTTGGTGGTAGTGTGAACTGTGAGGAGAATGCTATGAGAATGCAGGGTGACTTGGACAGATTGGGTGAGTGGGCAGATGTATGGCAGATGCAGTTTAATGTGGATAAATGTGAGATCCATTTTGGTAGCAAAAACAGGAAGGCAGATTATTATCTCAATAGACAATAGGTGCAGGAGTAGGCCATTCGGCCCTTCGAGCTAGCACCGCCATTCAATGTGATCATGACTGATCATCCCCAATCAGTTCCTGCCTTCTCCCCATATCCCCTGACTCCGCTATCTTTAAGAGCCTTATTTAGCTCTCTCTTGAAAGTATCCAGAGAACCGGCCTCCACCGCCCTCTGAGGCAGAGAATTCCACACTCACAACTCTCTGTGAGAAAAAGTGTTTCCTCGACTACGTTCTAAATGGCTTACACCTTATTCTTAAACTGTGGCCCCTGGTTCGGGACTCCCCCAACATCGGGAACATGTTTCCTGCCTCGAGTGTGTCTAAACCCTTAACAATCTTATATGTTTTAATAAGATACCCTCTCATCCTTCTAAACTCCTGAGTGTAGAAGCCCAGCTGCCCAATTCTCTCAGCGTATGACAGTCCCGCCATCCCGGGAATTAACCGTGTAAACCGACGCTGCACTCCGTTAATGGCAAGAATGCCTTCCTCAAATGAGGGGACCAAAACTGCACACAATACTCCAGGTGTGGTCTCACTAGGGCTCTGTACAACTGCAGAAGGACCTCTTTGCTCCTATATTCGACTACTCTTGTTATAAAGGCCATCATGCCATTTGCTTTCTTCACTGCCTGCTGTACCTGCATGCTTACTTTCATAGACTGATGAACCTCCAGATCCTGTTGTACTTCCCCTTTTCCCAACTTGACGCCATTTAGATAGTAATCTGCCTTCCTGTTTTTGTTCCTGTTTTTGATACCAAAGAGGATAACCTCACGTTTATACACATTAAATCTCATCTGCCATGCATCTGCCAACTCCCCCAACCTGTCCAAGGCACCCTACATCCACTAAGTCTCCCTTGTCCATTTTCTTAGTTACATCCTCAAAAAATTCCAGAAGATTAGTCAAGCATGATTTCCCCATCGTAAATCCATGCTGACTTGGACCGATCTTGTTACTGCTATCTAAATGTGCGGTTATTTCATCTTTTATAATTGACTCCAGCATCTTCCCCACCACCGATGTCAGGCTAACTGGTCTATAATTCCCTGTTTTCTCTCTCTCGCCTTTCTTGAAAAGTGGGATAACATTAGCTACCCTCCAATCCACATGAACTGATCCTGAGTCTAGAGAAAATTGGAAAATTATCACCAATGCATTCACGATTTCTAAAGCCACTTTCTTAAGTACCCTGGGATGCAGACCATCAGGCCCTGGGGATTTATCAGCCTTCAGTCCCATCAGTCTACCCAACACCATTTCCTGCCTAATGTGGATTTCCTTCAGTTCCTCCGTCACCCCAGATCCTCTGGCTACTACTATATCAGGAACATTTTTTGTGTCCTCCTTAGTGAAGATGTATCCAAAGTACCTGTTAAACTCATCTGCCATTTCTTTGTTCCCCTATAATAAATTCACCTTTTTTCAGTCTTCAAGGGTCCAACTTTGGTCTTAACTAATTTTTTCCTCTTCACATATCTAAATACGCTTTTACTATCCTCCTTTATATTCTTGGCTCGTTTTCCTTCGTACCTCATCTTTTCTTCCCGTATTGTCTTTTTAGTTATCTTCTGTTGCCCTTTAAACATTACCCAATTCTTTGCGTCCCGCTCATCTTTGCTGAGTTGTACTTCTTCTCTTTTATTTTTATACTGTCCCTTGTCAGCCATGGTCGCCCCTTACTCCCCTTGGAATCTTTCTTCCTCTGAGGAATGAACTGATCCTGCACCTTCTGTATTATTCCTAGAAATACCTGCCATTGTTGTTCCACTATCATCCCTGCTAGGGTATCTTTCCAGTCAACTTTGACCAGCTCCTCCCTCATGGCCCTATAGTCCCCTTTATTCAACTGTAACACTGACACCTCTGATCTACCCTTCTCCCTCTCTAATTGTTGATTAAACTTGACCATATTATGGTCACTACCTCCTAATGGCTCATTAACCTCAAGTTCCTTTATCAAATGCGGTTCATTACATAACACTAAATCCAGAATTGCCTTCTCCCTGGTAGGCTCCAATACAAACTGCTCTAAGAATCCATCATGAAGGCACTCTACAAAGTCGCTTTCTTGGGGTCCAGTACTAACCTGATTTTCCCAGTCTACCTGCACGTTGAAATCTGCCTTAACAACCACAGCATTACCTTTGCTACATGCCAATTTTAATTCCTGATTCAACGTGCCCTATGTCCAGGCTACTGTTTGGGAGCCTGTAGATAAGTCCCATTAGGGTCTTTTTGCCCTTACAATTCCTTAGTTCTCTCCATTCTTATTGGTTTTATTCGTCACTTGCACTTACTGGAAGCAATCCAGAGATAACTACCCCAGAAGTTCTTCCTTTCAGTCTTCTTCCCAACTCTCTGAACTATTGTTGGGGAACCTCCTTCCTCTTCTTCCCGATGTCATTTGTGTCAAGTTGGGAAAAGGGGAAGTACTACGGGATCTGGGGGTCCTTGTTCATCAGCCAATGAAAGTAAGCATGCAGGCAGGAGCGGGGTGCTGATTGTGGCTGATCAGCCATGATCACATTGAATGGCGGTGCTGGTTCGAAGGTCCAAATGGTCCACTTCTGCACCTATGGTCTATTGTCTATTGTCTAATACCAATAAAATACCAAACCTTTGTCCCAAATGTTGAGGGGAATCCAGCATCAGTGCAGACATTTTCAAATAAGATGCTGGCTCAAAGGGCAAATAGCCTGCTCCTGTACCTATTGTCTATTGTCTATTGTCACCCCTCACCTTAAACCTATGTCCTCCGATTCCCATCAGACCACTGAATACTCCTCCCATAAGTTAAGGTATAGTTTCAAACCCAACCTACCTTGTTATGGCCCTTGGAATTTTTCTAATCAACTATAAACCTATCATCTCTCAGAGATGAGACTCCTCCTAGCAGGCAAAGCAGACCACTTCCAAAAGACGTGGTCTGCATTTATGGAGTTATTACAAGCATAAGGTGCAATAGTAATTTAAAGTATAAATGATACCAGGATCTGGTAACGGGCGGTATAAAATAAATTAAAAAAAAAAAAAATCACGGTTGGTATATCCTTTTTTGCGAGTTTTGTGTTACATTAGAGCGATTGTTTTTCCTTTTTTTTCTTTTCTTTCTAGGGTCTTATTTCCTTTCTTTACTTCCTTCTCTAACTTCTTACCTAAGGGGCTTTTTTTTCCCAACACTTTCCTGCACCTTCACGATTCTTGCTCACTTTCCTTACTTCTTTTATTTCTATCTTTTTTAAAGCTCGAAAAAATGAAGTGGGACAATAAATGTAATAAGATATATCTGATGTGTATTGTTGTAATATACTGTACTTCTAATAAAAATATTAAAAAATAAAAAAAAACAATAAAACTATCTGCACTTTCTCTTTAGTTATATGCCATAATGCTGTACCACCTATATTTGGCATTTGTTGAACTCGTGAGTGGCTTAATTGTACTCATTTATGATACGATCTAACTAGATTACACTCAAGCAAAGCTTTTCACTGTATCCTGTACACGTGACAACAATAAACCTCCTGCAGTTGTGCAGAGCCCTAGTGAGACCACACCTGGAGTATTGTGTGCAGTTTTAGTCCCCTAATTTGAGGAAGGGCATTCTTGCTAATGAGGGAGTGCAGGGTAGGTTAACAAGGTTAATTCCCGGGATGGCGGGACTGTCATATGCTGAGAGAATGGAGCAGCTGGGCTTGTACACTCTGGAGTTTAGACGGATGAGAGGATATCTCATTGAAACATATAAGATTGTTAATGGTTTGGACACGCTAGAGGCAGGAAACATGTTCCTGATGTTGGGGGAATCCAGAACCAGGGGACACAGTTTAGGAATAAGGAGTAAGCCATTTAGAATGGAGACGAGGAAACACATTTTCTCACAGAGAGTTGGGAGTCTGTGGAATTCTCAGCCTCAGAGGGCGGTGGAGGCAGGTTCTCTGAATGCTTTCAAGAGAGAGCTAGATAGGGCACTTAAAAATAGCGGAGTCAGGGGATATGGGGAGAAGGCAGGAACGCGGTACTGTTTGGGGATGATCAGCCATGATCACATTGAATGGCGGTGCTGGTTTGAAGAGCCAAATGGTCTACTTCTGCACCTATGGTCTATTGTCTATTGTCTAATACCAATAAAATACCAAACATTTGTCCCAAATGTTGAGGGGAATCCAGCATCAGTGCAGAACTTTTCAAATAAGATGCAAGCTGAAAGAAATCCTGAAGTATTTGTTTATACAAACACACAGTTCTCTTCTGGAGCTCCTACAGTGATAATGTCACAAAAAGTCATTGAATAAATAAAAAGTTGATTCCATTGTGCATATCTCTGTCTCTGACAGCTTTTAGAAGTGGTAATGTCACCAGAATAAAAAGTTACTAACAACCTTTTAGAATGTCTATGAGCTCAAACATTTCTTCCATCAAAGCACTTTTACTGCACTAACTGTTAGACATCAAACAGAACTGAATCGGACAGTTCAATTGTATCAAACTGTCATGGGTGCGAATTTTGGATTAAGAAGGATTCAGGATCAACTTTGGCAACTTGTAATGAAACTGCAGTTGGAAGCTACCAATCCATCAGGGAATGTTGCCAACTCGCCCATTCCTGACTGCAGGAGTGCATTGAGGGACTCGCTGAAGCTTGTTGCAGCCAACGCCAAGGCTCTGTGAGGAACAACTGGAGTCCATGGCCCTCCTGCTGCAGAACATTGAGGGTCAGCGTTCAGTGAAGATACCTCTCAAACAAGGGATGGGATATCACCCCAGGTGGCCAAATGAAAGGGTGCTTGGTTTAAGGATAGTTGCGGAGACTATGCATTTCACCTCAGTACAAACTAGCCAATTACATTTCAAAACACCTCACTTTCGAGTAACTAACACCAATTAGAATAAAGAAACTTTAATTGGTTCAGTGGTGTACAACCTGTCAGTTTAATAGTGGGATATCATGTGCTGGGAGTATAACAGTTCAATTACGATAATAATATAAGAAGCAATTTTAAATAACACTAGACCAAGTGGGACCCGTTGGGTTCCATTCCCTCAACGGTTGCGGGGGTGGGGGGTGGCGGCCTGCGGCGTCACACACACGCTAACCACCCCATACACACACACACACACACACAGACCACCCCCCCACACACACACATACAGACCACCCCCCACACACACACACATACTACTAACCACCCCCCTTGATATTATATCAATATTATTAATTGGCTCCTTTTATATTTTCATTAATAACTGGAGAAATAAAGCATGAATTTTTCAGATAAGGCAATTTCGGACTCCAGGGGGACAATCTCTAGCAGAATATATAAAAATGTTACCATTAGCATGTTGTTTTTTCGAGAAGATGCGATTCAAACAAATAAACACACACACACATCTAAGATCAGACTTTTATTATGTATATGATATGGATATGGATTATCAATGGGTCTAATGCCCTCACTTGGCTTAAGGTTATACTAAGTTATCAGTAAGTCCAACTAAAATTTATTCTGAAGGGTCATGACCCAATACGTCACCCAATCCTTCTCTCCAGAGATACTGCCTGTCCCGCTGAGTTACTGTAGCATTTTGCATTTACCTTCGATTTAAACTAGCATCTGCAGTTCTTTCCTACAAAATTTATTCGCCCTGGGTCGTCTTTTATACTTGTTATTCATCACATTTACTCAAGTGGAAATCTAATATGCTTTGTTTTTGCACTATTGCATCCAGGAGTTATAATTCTTTCAAGTACAGCATTAGATTGGGCTTTAAATCAAACTTAGTTATGACATGCAAATCATCTCTGTTCATTCGCATTGCATTTTAAATATTTCTATAAGCAAGGTTTTATTATCTGCTATGTATTATGATTTGTCTGTGTAATGTACACTACTGAAAAAATGAAACACTGCATCCAGAGATAATATTGGAACAGATTTCAATAATTGCAGCAAATTTGCTTCAACTGAATTATCCCCAAGGTTTTAACTTTGAGATAAATCATTTCTCACATTATAGTTACAAAAATAATAATTCGTTAGTTGATGGATGACCGACATTTAACAAATAATAACCTCAACTATTTTTTAAACTTGTGTTCAAGTTAGGCTTGTTGTGGTCATTTAAGGACTATTATTTTTGCTTTAATCCTGCATATCACAGGTATTTAGATGCATAAACAGTCAAGGGTGCAAAAAATATCCCAGGATACCAGGATTGGAGTGCAGGAGTTGTAAGGAAAGATTGGATACCCTGTGACTTTCCCCTCTATTAACAAAGGAGGTTGAGGAGTGGAGTGGAGCCTTATTAGGAGTGGCCAAATAAAGATTTTGTGGGTAATAGATAGGGTAGATTTTCATAGTCTTTGTCCCAGGGTAGAGGAGTCTAAAACTAGAGGGCATAAGTTTAAGGTGAAAGATTCAAAAGGAATTTGATGGGGAAATTTGGACAGTTACATGAAGAAGAAAGCCTTAGATGGTTATGGGCCAAATGCTGGCATATAGGATTATCTTAGAAAGACACCTAGGTTGACATGGACAAGTTGGAACAATGGATCTATTTCCATTCCTTATAACTTTCTGAAACTATATGAATATTGCCTCTACTGCCCTTCTAGTTGCTAACTTCCAGACTCCTATCACCCTCTGAATTAAATGCTACCACCTCCCATTAATACTTCCACCAATTACTTTGAGTCTTTTGACAGTTTTGTGTTCAGTTCTGGGCACCATGTTATAGGAAAGATGTCAAGTTGGAAATGGTGCAGAAAAGGTTTATGAAGATGTTGCCAGGAAGTAAAGGCTTTATCTCTCGGGAGAGGTTGAGCAGGCTAGAACTCTTTTTCTTAGAGCACAGGAGGATCGGGGGTGATCTTATATACAAAATCATGAAAGGAATAGATTGGGTAGACACACAGATACTCTTGCCCAGGGTAGTGGAAATTGGGAACCAGAAGACATAGGTTTAAGGTGAGGGGTGACAATAGACAATAGACAATAGGTGCAGGAGCAGGCCATTTGGCCCTTCGAGCCAGCACCGCCATTCAATGTGATCATGGCTGATCATCCACAAGTACCCCGTTCCTGCCTTCTCCCCATCTCCCCTGACCGCTATTTTTAAGAGCCCTATCTAGCTCTCTCTTGCAAGCATCCAGAGAACCTGCCTCCACCGCCCTCCGAAGCAGAGAATTCCACAGACTCACAACTCTCTGTGAGAAAAAGTGTTTCCTCGTCTCTGTTCTAAATGGCTTACTCCTTATTCTTAAACTGTGGCCCCTGGTTTTGGACTCCCCCAACATCGGAAACATGTTTCCCGCCTCTAGTCTGTCCAAGCCCTTAACAATCTTATATGTTTCAATGAGATTCTCTCTCATCCTTCTAAACTCCAGAGTGCACAAGCCCAGCTGCTCTATTCTCTCAGCATATGATAGTCCCGCCATCCCGGAATTAACCTTGTAAACCTACGCTGCATTCCCTCAATAGTAAGAATGTTCTTTCTCAAATTAGGGGACCAAAACTGCACATAATACTCCAGGTGTGGTCTCACTAGGGCTCTGTACAACTGCAGAAGGACCTCCTTGCTCCTATATTTGATTCTTCTTGTTATAAAGGCCAACATGCCATTTGCTTTCTTCACTGCCTGCTGTACCTGCATGCTTACTTTCATAGGCTGATGTACAAGGACCCCCATATCCCGTTGTGCTTCCCCTTTTCCCAATTTGACACCATTTAGATGGTAATCTGCCTTCCTGTTTTTGCTACCAAAGCGGATAACCACACATTTATCCGCATTAAACTTAATCTGCCATGCATCTGCCCACTCCCCCAACCTGTCCAAGTCACCCTGCATTTTCATAGCATCCTCCTCACAGTTCACACTGCCACCCAGCTTTGTGTCATCTGCAAAGTTGGTAATGTTATTTTGAATACCTTCATCCAAATCATTGATGTATATTGTAAATAGCTGCATCCCAGCACCGAGCCTTGCCGTACCCCACTAGCCACTGCCTGCCATTCTGAAAGGGACCCGTTAATCTCTACTCTTTGAGAGTGAGAGATTTAATAGAAACCTGAGGGGTAACTTTTTCACCCAGAAGGTGGCAGGTATATGGGATGGAAATTGAGGCAGGTACTATTGTAATGGTTAAGAAACATTTAAACAGGTACATGGAGAGGACAGGTTTAGAAGGATATGGGTCAAATGCAGCCAGGTGTGCCTAGTGGGGATGGGACATGCTGGTCGTTGTGGGCAAGTTGGGCCGAAGAGCTGGTTTTCATGCTGTATGACCCTATGACTGTTGCAAACATCTGACAAGTGCACAACACTAGGGCAATAATAATGGTATTTCAATCACGACCATGTTAACTGAGACATAGTCAGTGTAAAAGGTGGAGGGGGCACAGAATGCCCAGCTTGCCTTCAGGAGAAGATTTTTAGCTGGTATTTATGAAATTATCTAGAGGAGTGGATTTCTGGATTCAGTTTTAGAGCATGAAGGTGCGTGGAAGGAGAATTATGGGCCTATCCCACTTAGGCGATTTTTTAGGCGACTGCCAGCGACTGTCAAACCGGCAACTGGCTGAAAAACCGGCAACAGCTTGTTATGCAGGCGGGGACAGGGCAAGCAGGGGAGCGTTGTCTGAGTGAAATTCACACAGTGCAAAGCCAAGGTGATACAGACACACACCGCGATGAACAGAAAGGTTGATGCTGTAATTAAGATAGCTAAAGCACGTGTACGATAAGTCCTTTATAAGAGGGAGGGGGGGGGATAGCAGGGAGAGGGAGGGAGAAGGAGTGGAGACCACTTTTAAGAAGTTGACCGACATCTACTACAAACCCACTGACTCCCATGGCTATCTGGACTACACTTCTTCCCACCCTGCTTCCTGTAAGGACTCTATCCCCTACTCCCAATTCCTCCTTCTAGGCCACATCTGCGCCTCATTTTTTAGGGTACCGGGGGTTCCCCTCTTTGTCTACAGATGAGGCTCTCACCAGGGTCTCTTCTATATCCCATAGGTCTGCCCTCACTCCCCATCCACCACTCGTAACAAGGGCAGAGCCCCCTTGTCCTCACCTTCCACCCTACCAGCCGTCACATACAACAGATAATCCTCCGACATTTTCGCCACCTCCAACAGGATCTCACCACTGGCCACATCTTCTCATCTCTCCTTTCGGCTTTCCGCAGAGACCGCTCGCTCCATAACTCTCTGGTCAATTCGTCCCTTCTCACCCAAACCACCGCCTCCCTTGGTACTTTCCCTTGCAACCGCCGGAAATGCTACACTTGTCGCTTTACGTCCACCATCGACTCCATCCAAGGACCTAAGCAGTCTTTGCAGGTGCAGCAGAGGTTCACCTGCACCTCCTCCAACTTCATCTATTGCATCTGCTGCTCTAGGTGTCAGCTGCTCTACATCAGTGAGACCAAGCGTAGGCTTGGCAATCGCTTCGCCCAACACCTCCACTCAGTTCGCAATAACTAACCTGATCTCCCAGTGGCTCAGCACTCCCCCTCCCATTCCGAATCCAACCATTCTGTCCTAAGGCCTCCTCCATGGCCAGAGTTAGTCCCACCGCAAATTGGAGGAGCCGCACCTCATATTTCGCTATGGGTAGTTTACACCCCAGCAGTATGAACATTGACTTCTCCAATTTCAGGTAGTCCTCGCTTTCTCCCTCTATCCCTTCCCTTTCCCAGCTCTCCCACAGCCCACTGTCTCCGCCTCTTTCTTCTTCCCAACCCCCCCCCCCACCCCCACATCAGTCTGAAGAAGGGTCTCGACCCGAAACGTCACCTATTCCTTCACTCCATAGATGCTGCCTCACTCGTTGAATTTCTTCAGCATTTTTGTCTACCTTTAAGAAGCCAGAGATACATGGCTGTGAAGCTCGGCGGACATTTAACATTACCGGTTGGTTCCGAAAATTATTGCTTACGTTTTTTTTCCCAATGAGCAAATGAAATTCACCAGTCAGCATCGGCTACAACCTTCAAGAACCTACAAGAACCTTTGACCTCCTGCAACCCACAGGACCTCCTGGCGACCCACCTACAACACGAGAATTCTCGCTACTCTCCATGGCGGCTTCATTCTGGTCGCCACTTATTTTTCAACATGTTGAAAAATGAGGCCGCGACTAGTTCCCAGAACGCTGGAACTCCTCATGACCATGAAGGTGACTCCCCGACAACCACCCGCGAACATGTGGCGACCATGTGGCGACTGCATAGTCTCCGGCAATCGCCTCAAAAGTCACCTAACTGGGACATGCCCATTAATGGAAGAGATCCCAGAATACTGAGGTGTATGGAGTGAGCAATAAAAGCAGGAACGAGTCATTAGGGCTTTTGTGTCCATTTCAGCATTCAACAATTATCATTGCAGGTAGACACAAAGTGCTGGAGTCGCTCAACAGGTCAGGCAACATCTCTGGAGAAAAAGGACGGGTGACTTTTCGGGGCAGAACCCGTCTTCAGTCCTGAAAACTTTCTTTCAGTGTGAAGACGGGTCCCGACCCAAAAGGTAGCCCATCCTTTTTCTCTAGAGATGTTGCCTGGCCTGCTCAGTTCCTCCAGCTCTTTGTACCTAATTTTGGTTTAAACAAGCATCTGCAGTTCCTTTTTAAATAAGATTATTGAAGGTCCTAATGTCAGCACAATTTTCCTACAATATCCACATATTCTTTGACTTCTTTGATATGTGAAATCTATTGATGCCTGTCAAGTGCATAGTGACTATAATCCTGCTACAAAGCGAACTCCAAAGATTCACTCCTCTGTCCTGACAAAAGGGCACTAAGGCATGAAATGGAAGATCGTGCTAGAAAGATAGCCATAGAGTGGAAGATGGAAGAGTAGATGAAAGAAGAATTCAATTGAACGGGAAATTAAGAAAGGAGAATGATATATTATTTTAATGGGCAGGAGAATAATATATTATTTTAAGAAGTTTTAGAACAAAAGCATAACAAGAGTAAGACATTTTCAAGAGCAGTAATTTCACTTCTGTAGTATGGGCATGATTCTTAATGATTATTTTACAACTGTCTTCACGAAGGATGTAAACCAATATGAAAAATTAGTAATCCAATCTTATCAATCTTCTTCTTGCATATGGTGTGCACAGCCTAAAGTTGTAGGACATCTTGTTTTATTTGATCTTATTTTATTGTGCACGCCAGGTTGATTGCATTCGTGAAGGTTGCAATCTCCCACATCTTATCAATAATTGTGATAGATATAGTAACACAGGAAGTGTTAAGTGGCTTACCATCTTTGAAAACAGAGAAATCGTCAGATCAAATACATCCTTTGAAGTTTTGAAATTATGGATAATCTGGTTACAATTCTTCAGGAAAAGTGCTGGAGGATTGGAGAAATGCTGCTCTTTATGAAAGGATGAACGAGTAGTTGCAAGTGTGTTATTTTAACCATACTAGTGGGTAAACTATTTGAATTAATTCTGAGTGACGGAATAAGTTTTAATTTAGAAAGACAAAGACTAATCAAGAACAGTCAGCATGTTTTTATTTGAGAAAAGCTACCATTGACTGGGTTGACTATATTCATTGAGAAGGTGATAAGAAGAATACTTGATGAGATCTCCATAGAGCTCAGTAAGGCTTTCGACAGACTTCCACATGGCAAACTGATCACAAAAAAAAAAACGATGAGATCCATAAACCATGAGATTTGTGGGAGGCACAGTGGCGTAGCGGTAGAATTGCTGCCTTCCGGCGCCAGAAACCTGGGTTCGATCGTAAGTGCGGGTGATGTCTATATGGAGTTTGTATGTTCCCCTGTGACCACGTGGGTTTTCTTCAGGTGCTCCGGGTTCATCCCACACTCTGAAAACGTACAGGTTTGTAAGTTAATTGGCTTCTGTAAAATAGTAAATTGTCCCTAGTGTGTGTGTGTAGGATAATGCAAGTGTACAATGTAAATGTAGGTTGGTGTGGACTCAGTGGACTGAAGGGCCTGTTTGTACGCCATATCTCTAAAGTTTAAAATTTATGGTCCAAGGGAAATTAATAAATTGGATCCTATGAACAATGTCCTGCCTTTCGTAATATATATTAATGATTTAGATCAAGGTCTAGAAGGCAGATTAAAAAAAGGTTGAAGTTGATTAATATATTGATCACGAAAAAGAAAGCTATAGACAATATATTGATCATGAAAAAGAAAGCTATAGACCCCTTCTCTCCAGAGATTCTGCCTGACCCGCTGTGTTACTCCAGCTTTTTGTGTCTATCTTCCCTCATAATCACGTCTACTCCCCCAACCCCATAACAACCATCCCTTTTCAATATGTCAACTCCACCTGCTGCCCAAGTACCTGATTGAGACCAGAAGTGGAATAACGGTCTGAAATCTAGGCTAAGGAGATTTGTTTGCATTCATCGCACCTAAACCCAACCTTCTCCTATCTCTCCGAAGCCAATCGCTCAGATTCATTAGCCTTCCCTCCATCGACTCTATCTATACTTCATGCTGCCATGGGAAAACAGCCAACATGGACAATTATCATTTTCATCCTGGTCATTCCCTTCTCCCATTGGGCATGCTACAAAAGCCTGAAATTGGGTACCACCGGATTCAGGAACAGCTGTTCCATGCTGTTATCAGACCACTGAGAGGTCCTTCCATAAACTAGGGTATACTCCCAATCTTTCAACATACCTCAATGTGGACTTGCACATTTTCTTAATAACTGTAACTCTAATAATTCCATAACATTATATTCTGCACTCTCGTATTTTTCTCTTTACACAATATTTCTACCTGTCGTATTTGTGCATGGCTTGATTGTACTTATGTACTGTATGATTTGACTGGATGACATATAAACAAAACTTTTCACTATATCTCAGTACACATGACAATAGTCAACTAATACCAATCTAGCTTTTTACCAATGATTTTAAATGGCATTTATCACACGTGGTTAATGTAATTTATCACACAAGTATGTACAGTATCAAATTCAACAATCTTACATTATATAAACTGAGTGTAATTGGCTCTGTTTCTGGAGAAGTTGATGAAAAATGAATCTTTCTCGTGTATTCTGTTATATATGTGCATTTTTCCAGTAAATGTTATCAACCTTCAAAAGTTGAAACTTCACCATTATAAAGCATCTCCTTAAAACTTGGAGAAGTTGGTATGGAGCCTGTACTGATATGTCAAAATAGTATGTGTTTGCTTAATACTGATAAATTACTTATTGTAATTTCTATGTGAAAAGCTGGTTGCAGTTTGGTCTAACTTGAATTAACTATTCTCCTCCTCTTCCCTGAAGTGTGGATGAAATCTGGAGGTTAAATGAATAGATTAGTATCTACATTCTCAACTCAAATGATCTCATTAAGGTTAACATTTCTTCCTGATACAGGATGAGAGAGTTGTTAAAAAGTCCAGCATTTACTGTCTATTAATTATTGTGTTGTTGGGCAGGGAGTTTTTGGATTAAGACTCAGCAATGAGAAACTTTGATGTATTTTGAAATCATGATGGCAGAGAGGGGATCTTGCAGGAGGTTTCCCCAACCCTGCTGCCCATTTCTTCCTTGGTGGTAGATGTTGTGGGATTGAGAGGTGTTGTTGACGTTGCCTTGATGAGTAACTGCAATGCATTTTGTTGGTGACAAACTACCACTATGATGCACTGTTGATGCAGAGAGTAAATGTTTGGGTTGATGGATGTCGTGCCAATAAAGTGTGACCCAGATGGTGCTAAGTTTCCCGAGTGTTGTGAATACTCTCATCCAGGCAAGCTGCAGTGAGCCATTACTCTCCCGACGTGTGCTGTGGAAGGCTGAAAAGCTTTGAGAAATCTAACGGTGACCCACTTGTCACAGGACCCTTAGCCGCTGATGAATCCATTTAAGATTCTTGTCAAAGGTGACCTTCTGGTTACCAGTCAGCTTGACCATAGTGGTAGCAAAATAACCTATTTTGAAAATTCATGGGTTAATCAAAGAGAACCAGTGTGGATTTGCTCATGAGCAATTGTGTCAACCCTTGAGTGAAATCTTTAACAAAGCTGATCAATTGGATTAAACATGCAGTTTTAGATTTACTCAGTGAGCAACTGAGAGGAGGAGCAGCGCGGGAAACTTAAGCCCCGTCCCACTTGCGTGTCCTTGGCACGCTAATTACGCGACCTTGTGATATCGTTGAGGCGCGACGGTCCCGCGATTTCATGCGCCCGCACAGCCGTCTGGAGCGCGTGACATAATTTGAAGATGGACACAAAATGCAGGAGTAACTCAGCGGGACCAGCAGCATCTGTGGAGAGAAGCAATGGGTGACGTTTCGTGTCGAGACTCTTCTTCAGTCATCCATTCCTTCTCTCCAGAGATGCTGCTGGGCCCGCTGAGTTACTCCTGCATTTTGTGTCTATCTTCAATTTTCTTGGCCCTGCTCTGGGAGTAGGAGTGGGGGCGGATCCAGACCGCGACGGCCGTGAGCCCCAGGCCGAGTTTGGCGATTGTTTGCCTGCTTCTGCTGCTGTTGGAAGTGAGACGTTGTGTCGCGCCAGGGTCTTGGGCCTGTCCCACTTTGGCCATCAGTTACGCGACAGGCCGTTGGCACGTGAAGATTTTGTTTGCTACAAAAATTTTG
The DNA here is from genome assembly GCF_028641065.1 of Leucoraja erinaceus. NCBI lineage: Eukaryota > Metazoa > Chordata > Chondrichthyes > Rajiformes > Rajidae > Leucoraja > Leucoraja erinaceus. The sequence continues at coordinate 31,222,650 of NC_073387.1, read as the reverse complement.
GAGCCCCGTGCGATGTCGCGCACAACTACATATCCCTCCGCGCTTCTCAGTGAGACCGGCCCCACGCGGCCATTTGATGCCCGTCCACCTCAACGCGACAGCGAGGTCACGCAATTTGCATGCCAAGGACACGTAAGTGGGACAGGCCCTGGTGATGTCCAAAAGACACCAATGGAGTGGCCATTCTGGAGCGGCCCTGCTTGAGCTCCTAGTGCTGTGTTTGAGCTTTGACTCCCGAGGCTTCAACAAAGGGGCAGAGCAGAGTTTGATGGATAGGGTGGGATAAGATAAGACTTGCTTTTTTTTAATTGTGACTCTTGCTTGGCCTTAATGCAGTAGGGATGGCAGTTAGGGGCTGGTATGCTCTATCTGTGGAATGTGGGAAGTCAGCAAAACTTCCAGTGTCAGTGAGGGCTACACCTGTGGGAAGTGCATCCAGCTGCAGCTGCTGACTGGCCAAGTGAAGAAACTGGACCTACAGCTGGATGACCACAGGATCATGCAGGAGGATGAGAGGTCATAGGTTGGAAATATAGTGAGGTGGTCACACGTGAGGTAGATGAGTGACCTCAAGAAAGGGAGTATGCATAGTGTGCAGTAATCTCCTGTGGCCAACCCTTCAAAAAAAGTATGCACTTTGAGTTACTATTGGAAGAGAAGCAGCAACAGCAGTCAGGTCTGTGGCTCCTCATGCTTTTTCCTACCCATGTCATTTGTGCCTATGTGCACAATAACTTCAGGCTGCTCACCCCTCATTGAGAATGATCTGCAGTTGCTCCAAGCCATTCTGAACTTTGACACCGAGGAGACAACACACCATCCTAGTCCAGTTTTCAGCCCAGAATCTAGTGTCTTATGAGCCTCCTATCACAATCAGTCTGTCTGACTTCACCCTACTCTGCTGTGCCTCAGCCAGACCAAACCTACTTCCTGAATGGTTATCTCCACCAACAGTATCCAAAAGGGTGTACATGTTTTCAAGGGAAATGGCCAGATGGGGACCCCTGCACTCTCTGTTTATTCCCTTTCCCTGGTAGTCACTCATCTACTTTCTGCCTGCACGTTGGGCATGACCACCTCACTAAAACGTATATGTGAAGCTCTCAACATCCTGGACGATTCTCAGTATGTCCAGCTCTCGATCCAGTTCCTTCAAGTTGTCTGTTGTAAGTCACAGCTGGATGCACCTCCCACAAGTGTAGTCCTCAGGGACACTGGATGTTTCCCTGATCTCCAATATGCTGCACGAGGAACATGCCATTGCCCTAACTTATTTTCACTGCACTAAGCCTAACAGGAAGGGGTAAAAAAGTATTGTATATTTTGTCTTACCTTTTATCTCCACTCAGATTCTGTTCAAAAGCTCTTGAGCCAAAGCCTCAGTACTTACCCTTAATCACAGCATGTGGAGCTCAAGCACAGCCGTTTCCAATGATGGTCACTGTAAAATGGCCACCTGCCACTGCCTGCCTTCCTTCTATACATCACTAGTGGCAGTCACTCTTACACCTCTTTTTCAAATCTCCCTTGTTCTTCCTCCTCTAAGCTGGTGAAATTGACCAGCTTAGCATCTTTACCAAATCTCCCTCACTTTATAACAATTTCCCACATGCAGCTGGAGTGGAAAGGGATACTCCATATTTTCTTTTTACTGACCCCCCCCCCCCCCCCCCCCCACCATCAAACGGTTCTAGAGGAAGTGTTGTCTCAAGAAGGTAGCTAATATCACTAAAGACCGCAACATGCTCACTATGCTCTCTTCTCACTGCTACCATCGGGAAGAACCAGGAGCCTGAGAACTGTTACCTCCAGGTTCAAGAAGAGCTTCATCCCATCATCCATCAGGTTCTTTTAGCTTAGTTTAGTTTAGTTTATTAAAGGTACAGCGCGTAAACAGGCCCACCAAATCCGTGCCAACCAGTGATCCCTGAATATTAACACTACCCTACACACACTAAGAACAATTTTACATTTACACCAAGCCAATCAACCCACAAACCTGTACATCTTTGGAGTGTAGGCGAAACTGAAGATCTCGGACAAACCCACGCAGATCACAGGGTGAACGTACACACTCAGTACAGACAAGCACCCATTACCAGTAGCGAACCCTAGTCTCTGGCGCTGTAAGGCAGTTGCTCTGCCGCTATGCCACTGTGCCACCCACAATGCCTATTCCTAAATTAAACAGCCTGAACCTTACTATTGACATTGCATTCCTATGGTTGCTCTACGTACTTTAATTTTTGCACTATTATGATTTAGTTTACTTAAAATAACTGATAATTTATTGTACATTTATCATGGGTGCATGTTAGAATGTCATTGTTCTGGTTCAAATCCAATGCATACAACAAATAAACATGCTTTTGTTAAAATATTTTGAAATTATATTTGGTTGTTTTTGGCATCAAATCACAGGCAGCAAAAGCAGCACATTTTACTGGATCCACATCCATTGGATCCACAAGTTATTAATGGGAGTACAAAGTGACAACACTGGCCTCTCTCAGTCCCTTTCATTTGGAAGGGAACTCATGTGGAAGTTTGATTACAGCCCAAAAGCCTTTGAGGAATAGGCATCAGAGCTACAATGACTGAGGCCGGCCATGCTGGTTATTGATTCAGTTTCATTAATGCTTTGCAAAGTTGATTATAATTTGGAAATAATGACCTGCTGCCTTTCTCCAAATGTTTAAGATGCTTCACTTGGTTATAGTTGTTTCCGATGCTATATACTTTCTCTTTGAAAGTTTTTTGATATGCAAGAGGGAATCAGGAAAACCTGTTTGTGATGAATTCGTGCCAGAGAGTGCCTTGGAGATGAGACAATGAATAATGCAGAACAAAAGAAAATCTCCCTATGCAGAAGGTATCTTGCATTGTCTCTCTGTCCCCTGCTTTCTCTTACCATATATGACTGCGGTAACACCGAACAGATTGAAACAAGTGGGAGAAAAAAACGTTGAGAAATGTGAAGATAATGTGAAATCCTGCGAGATGTGGCATTCACTGCTCTTCAGCAAAGCTGTCTTGGCTGAAGGCCAGAGGCATCTTCATAAATTCAATCTCTGTGTTTAAGACTGAGAGGATGGTTTAATTATTAAGCTGGATGTGAATTTTCGCACCACAATTTAGGTTAAATTGCCAGGTGGAGTTCTCCTGTAAACCCAACTGAGCTGTTTTGTTAGGGTGAGAAGATAAGTAAAAACCAAGTCAGATTCTGCCTTGTCTTGTATGCTGGTTTTATGTTGGGGTACAATAGATCAGATTGGTAATGTCATAGACTGAAAAAGGAAGTTAATGTACCAATTCAGATGAGAAATAAACCAGTAAATGTTCCAACCCCATACTCACTCTACAAGAGTTAAGAGATAAGGATTTGTCCTGTTTTAATGAACAGCAGGCTGCTTCAGTATCAGTCCAATCCCCAGTGTTTCCAGCCTATGCTAACTATTCTGTATTGAATTCATTACTGCGTAATTTAAAAAGGACTGCAATATGGCACACCTTGTATTCTGAGGATGCTTCTGTCTGTAGCTCTTGTTGGATGCTGTAATGTCGAATGTTAGATATGTGGATAAAAGCAACAGAGCTTGCAAGGCTTGAAATGGCCCTCAGCACAGTAGAAACAACTGATAGTTTGAGACTGCTGCATGTAAATATTAATTTAAATCATCAATCTCTTCATATCATTTTTTGTTGTAAAGGTTTCTGTGATTACTCACAAATTAACTGCGCAGGGCTGATTTCTCGAGTTTCATTTGAAAGCTGAAGGATGTATTTCTCCTGCCTTACGTGCCTTTTCAGCAAAAGAGATTTTAGCAGAAGAGGTTTGCAATGTATATATTGAGGTGAAGAACAAAGCAAATGTGAAGTGTGAGCAGCACCAGCAGTCATACCAGGCAATACCAATACATTATTCAGTGCAAAATTCTGAATTGCAATGCAGATTCATGACTAAATCAACAGCCAACTGGGCACGTCTGGAGAGAGTCTAGACATTCAGATTTTACAGTTAATTTAATGCAACTAAAACTACATCACACTTTTGAAGCTATAACAGTTATTTTGAGGAAACACAAGAAGATGGCGAGATTGCTTTGCATTATTAGTAACATAGAAACATAGTTAAAGCACTTTGGGATAGCCACATGAATTCAGACATAAATGATCAGATATAGACACAAAATGCTGGAGTAATTCAATGGGTCAGGCAGCATCTCTAGAGAAAATAGATGTGAAGTTTTCAGTCGGGACCTTTCTTCATACTTGAGATTTCAGAATTCAGGCTTGAAAACAAAATGTCACGTATCCATTTTCTCCAAAGATGCTGCCTAATCCACTGAATTACTCCTGTATTTTGTGTCATTCATTGGTATAAACCAGCCTGCAGTTCCTTTTTATTACATTGCTAGACTAAGTGGGACACGTTGGGTCCCAGCATCACAAGGGAGGGCTGGTCCCCCAACGCAATATTCCACCTCTCCACCAATTCCAATATGGTGGGCTGGCAGTTGACTCACAGCTATTCCTTGAAATTCCATTTCAAGCAGGGTGCAAGGGCACCAAATTCAAATGCAGTTTCTTACCACTTCAAGCAGGGTGCAAGGCCACCAAATTCAAATGCAGTTTCATACCATTTCAAGCAGAGTGCAAGGCCACTAAAGACAGCGAGTCATGACCTCTCCCTCCTCCATCTTGCAGAGACTGAGCCATGCCCACACTTATGGGTTTTATAGTCCCTCCCCCCCCCCCCCCCCACCACCAGAAGGGGTGTGGCCTTCATGGCATGATTAACAGGAGAGAAAATCTCAACATTTTTAAAACACAAATAACTCTTTTATTTTTCATCGATGTGAAAACTCCTCGGCATCTGATGAGTGGAGGGGGACTCTGAGTGAGATGACCAAAAATCACAGCCGTACATGGTAGCGTTTTTTCTAAAATCAATATAAAGCCCAAACAGGAAGTGGTCAAGATTAGACTTTTAATTATATAGAAGGCAAGGCAACTTTAATTAGGCAAGGCAACTTTAATTAGGCAACACAGCTTTAGCATTTCCAAACCAAAGGCAACACAGCTTTAGCATTTCCAAACCAAAGGCAACACAGCTTTAGCACTTCCAAACCAAAGGCAACATAGCTTTAGTATTTTCAAACTATATTTTCAAACCACATTAATAGAAAATAGACAATATGTGCAGGAGTAGGCCATTTGGCCCTTCGATCCATTCAATGTGATCATGGCTGATCATCCCAAATCATTATTTTCCCCATATCCCCTGCCTTCTCCCTATATCCCCTGACCCTGCTATTTTTAAGAGCCCTATCTAGCTCTCTCTTGAAAGCGTCCAGAGAACTTGCCTCCACTGCCCTCTGAGGCAGAGAATTCCACAGACTCACCACTCTCTGTGAGAAAAAGTGTTTCCTCGTCTCCGTTCTAAATGACTTACTCCTTATTCTTAAACTGTGGGCCCTGGTTCTGGACTCCCCCAACATCAGGAACATGTTTCCTGCCTCTAGCGTCTCCAAGCTCTTAACAATCTTATATGTTTCAATGAGATACCCTCTTATCCTTCTAAACTCCAGAGTGTACAAGCCCAGCTGCTCCATACTCTCAGCATATGACAGTCCCGCCATCCCGGGAATTAACCTTGTAAGCCTACGCTGCACTCCCTCAATAGCAAGAATTAAGGGCACTGACAGGTCAGTAAAACCACTCACAGTTTAGTAGACATGTGTTCAGTGTTATTCACAGCTCAGACTGAGAGATGTGACCCTCTCGCTCCCTCATCTTGCAGAGACTGACTGAGACACTCAACACTTCTGGGTTTTATAGTCCTTCCAGAAGGGGCGTGGCCTTCAGGAGAGAGAATCTCACCATTTTTACACACTAATAACTCTTTTATTTTTCATCGATGGGCAAAAATCCTCTTGTCATTCGCAGCGGAGGGGGACTCTGAGTAAGATGGCCAAAAATCATAGCCGTAAGTGGTAGCGTTTTTTCTAAAATCAATATAAAGAACAACAGGAAGATCAGACTTTTAGTAATATAGATAAATGATAAGATGTTCAGAATGAACAATGCAAACAACTCTGAGCATATCAGCAAACCTAGAGGGAATTTTATGCATGACAACCTGACTTGAATGGGTTTTCCATTAAAATAAATGAAAAGAATTACTCTGCAATTGAAACATAGGATGTTGCAGATAGAAACATAGAAATATAGAAATTAGGTGCAGGAGTAGGCCATTCGGCCCTTCGAGCCTGCACCGCCATTCAATATGATCATAGCTGATCATCCAACTCAGTATCCCAGGTGCTGGAAGCTTGAGCAAAATACAAACTGTTGGATGAACTCAGAGTGTCAGGCAGCGTCGATGGAGGGAATGGAGTAGACAATAGATGCAGGAGTGGGCCATTCAGTCCCTTGAGCTAACACCGCCATTTAATGTGATCATGGCTGGTCATCTACAATTAGAACCCCGTTCCTGCCTTCTCACCCTATCCCCTGACTCCACTATCTTTAAGAGCTCTATCTAACGCTCTCTTGAAAGCATACAGAGAATTGGCCACCACTGCCTTCTGAGGCAGACAATTCTACAGATTCACAACAATGGTTTTTCCTCATCTCTGTTCTAATTGGCCTACCCCTTATTCTTAAACTGTGGCCTCTGGTTCTGTACTCCCCCAACATCGGAACATGTTTCCTGCCTCCAGTGTGTCCATTCCCTTAATAACTTTATATGTTTCAATAAGATCCCCTTCCTAAATTCCAGAGTATACAAGCGTAGCCGCTCCATTCTATCAACATATGACAGTCCCGCCATACCGGAAATTAACCTTGTGAACCTATGCTGCACTCCTTCAATAGCAACAATGTCCTTCCTCAAATTTTGTGACCTAAACTGCACACAATACTCCAGGTGTGGTCTCACAAGCGCCCTGTGAAACTGCAGAAGGACCTGGTTGCTCCTATACTTAATTCCTCTTGGTATGAAGGCCATTAGCTTTCCTCACTGCCTGCTGTACCTGCAATCTTAAGGGGGTGGCCCACTACAGCGATCTAATCTGCGAGTTTGGACGAGTTTGCACTCGACTCAAACTCACAGCCTGGTCGACATGTGGTCCTAGGTGGTCCTATGAGGTCACTGGAACTCTCCTTCATGCTCGAGGGAAGTTCCCGAATACTCGCGGCCTCAGCTAGGTCACGGATCTGTTTTGTAGTCAATGCCTATTATGTTTTGTTGTGCTGAAGCAAAACAAGAATTTCATTGTCCTATCAGGGACACATGACAATAAACTCACTTGAACTTGAACTGGAAAATTTTTCAGCATGTTGAAATATTTTCCGCAAGTAAAATTTGGTCGGCATGGTTCTCTTTAATTCATAGTGCAGTAGAGTGGGGTCACTATTTAGTTACAGGCAGTCGAGCGCAGCCATAGGCAATCTCCTTCTCTGACCGGGCATTTTAATTGGCTCATTGGAGTTTTCAGAACCAAGGAAAATCGACCGGTAGGTAAAATGCCCGCTAAACTGTATTATATTTCTTAAAAGTGCCTCCACTTCTTCTCCCCCCCCTTCTCCCGCACCCCTCCACCTCCTCTCCCCACCTTCTCTCTCCTTCTCTCTCCTTCTCTCCCCTTCTCTTCCTCTTCTCTCTCCTTCTCTCCTCCTCTCTCCCCTTCTCTCCCCTTCTCTCCCCCCCTCCCCCCACTCTCTAAAGGACATACCATTACTGGGCAGCCGTCTTTTACGTTCCTCTACATCATGGGTGTGAATTTCAGACAGCGCTCCCCCGCTTTCCCTGGCCCCCGCCTTTGCGATGTGTTTGTGTGTGTGTACGCAGTCATTCGATGCAACTCGCGGTTTCAACGCTGATGGTCGATCCAGCTCGAGGTTTTCCAGGCGAGTGCCCTCGAGTTTGAAGGTCGAAGACACTCTTCTTAACTCGCGGGTTAGGTCGCCGCAGTGGGACAACCCCTTTACTTTCAGTGACTGATGACCAAAGACCCCCAGATTTCATTGTACTTCCCCTTTTCCCAACTTGATACCATTCAGATAATAATCTGCCTTCCCGTTTGTGCATAACCTCACATTTATCTACATTAAACTGCATCTGCCATGCATCTGCCCATTCACCCAACCTGTCCAAGTAACCTTGCATCCTCTTAGCATCCTCCTCACAGTTACCACTGCCACCCAGCTTTGTGTCATTTGCAAATTTGCTAATGTTACTTTTAGTCCCTTCATCTAAATCATTAATGTATATTGTAAATAGCTGCGGTCCCAGCAGCGAGCCTTGTGGTACCCCACTGGTCCTGGCCTTCCCGTTAATTCCTACTATTTGTTTCCTGTCTGCCAACCAATTTTTATCCATATCAGTACCGTAGCCCCAATACCATGTGCTCTAATTTTGCCCACTAATCTTCTATTTGGGACCTTATCAAATGCTTTCTGAAAGTCCAGGTATACAACATCCACTGGCTCTCCCTTGTCCATGTGGATCTTTGATGAAATTAACTGCCTTACAGAGGCAGTGCTTCCAATAGATCCCTTTGATTTTGGGGAGGTTGAAACTGGTGATGGACCGGGCAATATCCACCACTTTCTGCAGCCTCCTTCATTCTCGAGCACTTGAGTTACTGATCTGTTTCCATGCTGTATCTCAAAACTAAACTAATCTAAACTAAACTAAACTAAAATGTTGGAATCTTGAGCAAAAAGCAAAAGACTGGAAAAACACAATGGGTCAGGTAGCATCTGTGGAGAGAATGGAGAGACATTTCAGGTCGGGATTTTTCTTCAAACACTGCCTGTCCATTCCCTCCAGAGACGCTGCCTAACCTGTTGAGGAGTTTTAGTTTAATTGAGAGATACAGCGTGGAAACAGGCTCTTTGGCCCATCGAGTCTGTGCCAATCATTGACACAGACTCGATGGGCCAATCATTGACACCCTTACACCAGTTCTGTTATCCCACTTTAGCATCCTGCACACTACAGGCATTTCACAGAAACCAATTAACCAACAAATCTACATGTCTTTGGAATCTGGTAGCAAACCAGAGCACCCAAAGAAAACCCACACCGCCAAAGGGAGAACGTACAATCATCGGAGAGAGTGTGCTTGTACTCAGGATCAAACCTGGATCTGGGGCTGTTAGGCAGCAGCTCTATCACTGCGCCACTGTACCACTCAGTTCTTTCAATGATTTGGTTTTATGCAGTTCTCAGAGATGCTTGGCCACATTTACAAACCTGCTTTAGTATGGGTGAAGTGTTCAAGAAACTGCTGATGCTGGAAGATCGAAGGTACACAAAAATGCTGGAGAAACTCAGCGGGTGCAGCAGCATCTATGGAGCGAAGGAAATAGGTGACGTTTCGGGCCGAAACCCTTCTTTAGACTGGGGTTTCTGCCCGAAACGTCACCTATTTCCTTCGCACCATAGATGCTGCTGCACCCGCTGAGTTTCTCCAGCTTTTTTGTGTACCTTAGTATGGGTGAAGCCCAAGTTTGGTCCAGGACTGTACCTCACCCCTATAGGTGAACTGCACGTTTGGGCCCAGCACAGCAGCTCTCTCTCTATGGGTGAACCATATATGTGGTCCCAGCACTACAACATTTTGCCTGCATGTGTATCAGACTTGCATATACTGTATATTTGTGATCTACTCCAAACATTATTGGGAACACTTAGTTTATTTCATAGACCAGAAGCAATTACAAAAAAAATGGAAGTATTCAGATATTTAAAACTGTGAAAATTGACTTTGAATGATGGGAGCTATTTTGTGAACTTCTTAAGATTAGACAACAATCTTGGAATGATTGCCTGGCAATTGTTACTTTTGATTATATGTCACGTTTTACAGTGACATGAAAAGGACTGGTTAAATCTGTTGCAGCAGGGGGTGGCTGGCTGTGTTTTCTGTGTCCTTGTATCGCTTTTGAACAATGTCAAAGTTTTGTAATGTTACTGTACAATGATAGAACTAAATTACAGCTAAACAGTAGAGGACATTCTATTTGTTACAGCTTATAGATATGTTTGAACCTGTCTCAGAATGGTTGCCTTTGGCATAAAGAAGGAAAATAAAAATGTGGAGATTTATTTTACATTGCAAGGCTATTTGCTGTCTATCACTGAAAGCCCATTGAGTTGTGTGGCTTCCTCAACAATTTTAAAGAGCATGATCAAGGCTATGGAGAAACAAGAATGTAATCTCGACAGAGGGGCTGGATCTTCCTTGTTTTAAAAAAATGTTTAGCTGTAATCACATTAACAGAAGAGCACATAAGGGAAATTCTTAACCTGCTCAGAAATATAACTCCCTACCTTATGTCACATTTGGTGCCTTTTGTATAAGAAACAAGTAAATACCAACTGCAACTGCAGTGTTTTGTTCAATACAGCAAGCCGATATCTTCTAGCAGCCTGTCCCTCCAGGTCCACATGGCTCTGACAATAAACGTTCAGGGCCTGATCATGAAAAATGGGAATGGACCTATTCCATATCTATTCACCACCATCTTCCATGCACAAGTGCAGACATTGGCCAAATGAGGGAATGGTTATTTGAAGAATAAGACCTCAAACATGACATAGAAACTCATGGTCTGCCAGGTAGTATGGCTCTTTGTCCTTCAATTTGCTTCTGAGACCTAGATTTTCTACAGCAGGTATCTCAGGACACTGAAAAAATAATAACAACGGATAACCCTTCAAAGTCACTGGATGGATAAGCACTAACAAGCAACACAGAAGGATAAAGAAATAAAGCATGTCTCCAATGGCTCTTGTTTAGGAAGGAACTGCAGAAGCTGGAAAATCGAAGGTAGACAAAAATGCTGGAGAAACTCAGCGGGTGAGGCAACATCTATGGAGTGGAGGAAGTAGGCGATGTTTTGGGTCGAGACCCTTCTTCAGACTGATGTGGGGGTGGGGGAGGCGGGAAGAAGAAAGAAAGAGGCTAAGACAGTGGGCTGCGGGACTGCTGGGAAGGGGAGGGGAAAGAAGGGGAAAGCAGGGACTACCTAAAATTGGAGAAGTCAATGTTCAACTTGGTACCTGTAACATTATATTCTACACTCCATTTACTTTCTCTTTTGCAGTACCTTATGTATTTTTATATTGTATATTTTGCCGAGGCTGCAAGCAAAACAAAATTTTCACAGCATTTCGGTATACATGACAACAGTATTTGTACCTTCTCCAGGCCAACATCCCCAGTTTTGAAGCCTGATTTACACTCAGATTAATAATAATAATAACTTTATTTGTTAAGCACCTTAAAAAAACAACCAAAGCTGACCAAAGTGCTGATTAGTAGGTTGGCTGGGCCATGTTGTCCTCTTACCTGGCATTTGACTCTGGATGTGATGCCAGACACTTCATCCTGAGCTCTGTCATGGGAAGGGATTACCAGGTGGATAGAGGAAAAGATTCAAGGATGTGCACTGAATTTCCTTGAAGAACTGCAACATCCCTACAGATTCCTTGGATCCTCTGGCCTACAATCAGCCAAATTGGAGAATAAACATTTGAAATTGTAGTGAGACCATGTACTGGGATTGCACAGAGATCTTGTATAACTAACAGAGGAAACAGACCAACTCACAAACTACCCATCCCATCAGCTACCCCCTTCTCATTTGCAGAAGAGTCTATTTTTCCCACATTGGCTGCAGAACCCACAAAACAAATGCTATCCTTGATCCCAAGTAGTCCAAGGAACTATTGAAGAATAATATGTGCAATATGAAAATATAATAATGGCAGATCTTTTAAGGAACCTTATTGATGGCTAATACATTGAGGAACATACAAATAATTTGGTCTGCTAATGTCATTATGGATGATAATTGCCATCTTTACCTAATCTAGATCAATAAAGATCATTAGTGTTGGAATAACTATGCCAGCTTTTGCTTCAGTTTCTCTCTTGCTATTGTGGTCCAGTGAGTATGTCTTTTATTTTGAAAAGATTATTTCTAATCAGATATCCCATCGTTAACAAAATACTTGAAATATCTCACCAACTAAAGTTGCAGTCATTTTGACAACAGTCTGACTTCAAAGAAGAATTTCCTTCGGGAATCTTTGGTTTCTTAATACCCTTCTGCTTTAGTTTGTTGAACTTGAAAGATGGAGTACTGATGCCCTGCGGATTGGCATCACCCCAGAGTATGTTTGGACTATGTTCTGAAGATGAGGTTGGTTGCTATGATTCATATTTTATTGAATTATTTTCATATTTTACCTGACTTCTTGAGTCAAAATTTGATGTTGGCTTCCCAGCTGCATTGAATTCCTCTGGTTTTGAATAAGAAAAGAACACTTTTGAAAAATTGACTGTTCTCTTATACCCTAATCATAACCACTGCATTAAAAAAAAACATTAAAACTAAATAGAATTAAAGTTGAGGTTTAGCTCATATTTGCCTGATGTCTGATGCACACCAGATAATCGGTTCATTTAATAAACTTGGCTTGAAAATGATTCCAAGCAACATACAATACAAAATTATCATCCAAATTGGTGTTAATGTTGCCAACTCCAGTTCCTTGTATAAAATTATGAGAGGAATAGATCGGGTAGATGCACAGAATCTCTTGCCCAGGGTAGGGGAATCAAGAACCAGAGAACATAGGTTCATGGTGAAGGGGAAAAGATTTAATAGGAATCTGAGGGTAACATTTTCACACAAAGGATGACGGGTGTATGGAACAAACTGCCAGAGGAGGTAGTTGAGGCTGGGACTATCCCAACATTTAAGAAACAGTTAGACAGGTACATGGATAGGACAGGTTTGGAGGGATATGGCCCAAGCACAGGCAGATTCAGATTCAGATTCAATTTTTAATTGTCATTGTCAGTGTACAGTACAGAGACAACGAAATGCATTTAGCATCTCCCTTGAAGAGCGACATAGCAAACGATTTGAATTAAAAAAATAATAAGTGTCCGGGGGGGTGATTGGCAGTCACCGAGGTACGTTGTTTAGTAGAGTGACAGCCGCCGGAAAGAAGCTGTTCCTCGACCATAGAGTGATACAGTTTAGGCAGGTGGGACTAGTGTGGCTGGGACATGTTGGCCGGTGTGGGCAAGTTGGGCCGAAGGGCTTTTCTAAACTGTATCACTCTATGACTCTTGCAAAGTGGTTCTGCTCAATAATGATTCACAGTTACCCATGCATCTGAGTTTTAATGGCTGCATCACTGGTCTTACACCATGCCCTGCTTCCCACATCATGTCCACTACTAGAGTTGTTTCCACAAACCTGGTTTAAACTGTCAGTGTTGCTGTAAATAATTTCCTTTACCTTCGCCAATCTTGCTGGGAAACTCAACTGTGTGGAAGATTTAAATAATGTTGTCATTATCTGTGAGCCTCTGAATATAGTTTCCACATGTTTGAGCATGAGAAAGATCAGACAACAATCTAAAGAATAAATTGGCACCATTGGAAATATGTTATCGCCAAGGATATTGATTATTTAAACTTTTCTTTTTCATAACTTGCAAATTTAAAAAATCTTTTTTTTGGCAGAGCTGTTAAACAAGTACTTTGGTTCTGTCTTCACTAAGGAAGAAACAAACAATCTCTCAGAAATACTAGGGGACTGAGGATCTAGTGGGAGGGAAGAATTGAAGGGAATCCACATTAGTCAGGAAATGGTGTTAGGTAAACTGTTGGGACTGCAGTCAGATAAATCTCCGGGGGCCTGATGGCCTACATCCCAGATACTCAAGGAGGTGGCCCGAGAAATCATGGTCATTTTCCAATGTTCTCTCGACTCAGGATTAGTTCCTGTGGACTGGAGGGTAGACAATGTAACCCCACTTTTTAAGACAGAGGCAGAGAGAAAACGGGTAATTATAGACCAGTTAGCCTTACATTGGTAGTGGGGAAGATGCTTGAGTCGATTGTTAAAGACGTTGTAGCATTTGGAAAACAGTGACAGGATCAGTCAAAGTCAGTGGATGTATGAAGGGGAAATCATGCTCGACAAATCTTCTGGAATTTTTTGAGGATGTAACAAGTAGAATGGATAAGAGAGAGCCAGTGGAAGTGGTGTATTTGGACATTCAAAAAGCTTTTGTCAAGGTCCCGCACAAGAGACTAGTGTGCAAAATTAGAGCACATGGTAGTGGGGGTAGGCTCTTGACATGGATAGAGAACTGGTTGGCAGACAGGAAGCAAAGAGCAGGAGTTAATGGGTCCTTTTCAGAATGGCAGGTAATGACTAGTGGGATGCTGCAGGACTCGGTGATCGGACCTCAGTTATTAACAATATATATTAACAATTTAGACGAGCGAATTAAATGTGGACATCTCCAAGTTTGTGGATGATACCAAGCTGGGTAGCAGTGTGAGCTTCAATGAGGATGCTATGAGGCTGCAGGGTGACTTGGATAGGTTGGGTGAGTGGGCAGATGCATGGCAGCTGCAGTATAATGTGGATAAATATGAGGTTATCCACTGGTGGCAAGAACAAGAAGGCAGATTATTATCTGAATGGTGTCAGATTAGGAAAAGAGGAGGTGCAACGGGACCTGGGTGTCCTTGTACATCAGCCACTGAAAATAAGTATGCAGGTACAACAGGCAGTGAAGAAAGCTTATGACATGTTGTCCTTCATTACGAGAGGATTTGAGTTTAGGAGCAAGGAGGTCCTACTGCAGTTGTACAAGGCCCTGGTGAGACTTGACCTGGAGTATTATGTGGAATATTGGTCTCCTAATTTGAAGAAGGACATTATTATTATTGAGGGAGTGTAGCGTAGGTTCACCAGGTTAATTCCCAAGGATAGCGGGACAGACGTATGATGAAAGAATGGGTCGACTGAACTTGTATTCCCTGGCATTTAGGATGAGAGGGAATTTTATAGAAACATTTAAAATTCTTAAAGGATTGGATAAACTAGATGCAGGAAAAATGTTCCCGATGTTGGAGAAGTCCAGAACCAGGGATCATAGTTTAAGAATAAGGAGTAGGCCATTTAGGACTGAGATGAGGAAAAACTTAATCACCCGGAGAGTTGGGAATCTGTGGAATTCTCTGATACAGAATTCAGTGGAGGACAATTCACTGGATCTTTTCAAGTGAGAGTTAGATTTAGCTCTAACTCTTTAGGGCTAAAGGAATCAAGGGATATGGGGTAGGGGAAAAGCAGGAACGGGGTACTGATTTTGGATGATCAGCCATGATCATATCGAATGATGGTGCTGGCTCGAAGTGCCGAATGGCCTACTCCTGCACCTATTTTTTAAATGTTTCTATGACATTGTCAGCTTTGCTCATCGGAATCATTTAATCCCTGATTTAGATGGCTTTGATTTTCAACTCCAATCTCAGACTTATTTTGTCTGCTGTCATATCAATGCAATACTGAACAGGTGGTGCCATTTTTTTCGATGAAATGTTAAAAGATTGTCCCACCATGCATATCCTGTTAAACATGGTATGAATCAAAAACGACTCAGCCAATCTCCCAGTCTCCTGGTAAGTTTTTTTCCTTCAACCAGAACACAACTTTGTTCCTGGATCCTCTGCTCTGTTTGTCTGCATAACAGCAGGACCACATACTAAAAGTCATCAGGTCAGAAGTATTTCAAGATGCTTATAGACACTTAGGTCCTTTCCTTTCTCACTTTCCTCAACCTTCTCTATCCACATGTCATGTCACAATAATATGACGTCAAATACTATTAGGGTAGAGATTGGTTACTTCACACAGCTAATTGCCAAACTAGATTTAGTTAAGCTTCCACTGTCAATCAAAGCCTTTTTTCTAGTCTACTTATTTCCAGATTAAATGTGGTAATTCATTCAACATCAGGAACGCTTGTGAATAGAAAGGGATGTAGTGGTGGATGAGAGGACCAGGTCAAAGGGAGATAAAAGGACAACGAAGGGAGGGTGCCTGGCAGGCAAATTTTTTGAATATGACCATTGAGGCTGATGTAAATTCTTGATTGGTACATGAATAGAGAGTGCCAAACAAAGTGGATGTGAAAGAGCGTATAAATTCCTTGCATGCATGACTGTTCTGAAACAGTAGATCTCAAAGCTATCTGAATTTGGGCTGTTTCTGACATTCTTAAGACATTGACCTCACAAAAGTGCATTTCTCTCTTCATTTAAATTTTATCTCTAAACGTACAGTGACCTATTCAATGTTCTACATTAATCCAACATTAAAATGATATCTTCATATGCATGATGGCATGCACAATACTATCTGCTCAGCACAATTAATTCCACTTTTAATCAAGCATACATAAAAAATAGACCATAGAACTGTACAGCACTAGAACAGGCGCTTTGGCCCACAATGTCTGTGTCAAACATGATGTCAAGACCATCTCTTATCTATATGCACATAATCCATATCTCTCCATTCCCTGCATATCCATATGCCTATCCAAAAAAACAAGCCAGTTAGTGAACTGCATCCAGACCTGGGGGAAAAATAGTTATGTATTAACTTACTGAAGACAAACTTGCAAATCACTTCTTTCCTGGAAGATCCAGATGAAGACTGAAGAATCAGTGTGGAAACAGGCCCTTCAGACCAACTGGCCCACACTTCTTCTTAAACATTGCAATAGTCCCTGCCTCAACTACCTTCTCTGGCAGCTTGTTCCATACATCAACCCAATTTAGTTTGAAAAGCTTACCCCTCAAATTCTTATAAAATCTTTTTGTCTGATGTGAATGCGAGTGTGAGTGTGTGGATGCTGTTGCCAGAAGGGACTTGTTACCTTTCCCATTGACATTTGGTGGATGTGTGATGTCATTGAACTTGTGACACTGGGACCATGTGCCAGAGCAACATTCTGAGCATTGATAACTCTGAGCTGGTGCTTCATTTCTGTCCATGTACCTTTCAGCACGAAAGATCACCCATCATCTAACTATCTCGTCAACCATGTGTGTGGTCTGTTGTGAAGAAATAGGATGCACTCCTGTGTTGTCTTGCTTATTCTGAGTGCTCTTTAAACAGTGCGATGACTTCCAGAAGTGTTTGGGTTTAGTGATCATTTCCCTTTTATGTGTCGCCACAATGTCGGCCAGTGTCAACTAGCTTGAGGAGGTGTGTGGCAGACACTTGAAATTATTGAAATTACTCAAATGGAGAAAACATTCATTACTTTCATTAAGCACCAATGACACAGGACAAACTGACCTCGATCTCGCACACCTTCCCTCCCTGGGATAAACTGCTTTGGTACGTGATTTTATGGGCATATGAATTTTTCATCAGTCCTTTAAATTATGCATAATTTATATTTGTGTGCGTTGTCTGAATCTATGTGCCTGTGATACTGCTGCAAGCATAATTTTCATTGTACCTGCATCTCACCGCACTTGTGCATATGACAGCTAACTGGCCTGGACTTGAACTTGTCCGTTATGCATTTCTATGTAAGGTGATGTCAATGAAGAACAAATGACAGAAAAGATAAATGTCAACCGGCTCTCATCAGATAAACTTCTTGATTTCCTGGTTCTCTGTAGGCCAACAGAAAGGATATGGAAGGTCGCTTTAATCTAATGATCTAACTTGTCAGTTGATGTCAAAACCATCCTATTCCAGAGTTATGACTTCCTGTTCTTGTCTTTCATCAGATCGGGAATGGAATCAATTAATATTTAATTCATTTGATCTTACACCCAAAGGTATTGCATATCTTCCCTTCAAAGTTCATCTGCAGATTCATTGTATTTCCATATTTTGGTGAATTGCATTACAGAAAATATGTAAGTTTCCTCATTTTTATTATTGGAGTAATAATGAACCACATATTGCATGAAATTCACAAGACTGTTCATAACATTTCTGTCAATAAAAAGTGATGAAAATCATTGCCAAGAACACAGATAATTATTTTAATGAACTGACATTTCCTTTGTCTCGAAATTCACTTCAATGACATGTTGTTTTTAATGGTGTCAAAACCCCTGTGGCTTTTCTCACAGTGGCTCACATGATGCAATCTTGTTGGGGTTTTTTTATCAGATTGGGAGCATTACACTTTACAAAGCATTTGCTATTCTACCACCAAGATGAAAATGTGCACTTTTAAGGATCCATCTGTTGTGAATTAAATGCGAGATGAGTTCTGCCAGAGTTTAGTTTGCCAGTTTGAATATGATTGTGGACTGTTGTCTCTTCTAAGCCACTCCTGGTGAGATAAATGTAATCAAGGCCCAGATAGCAGGACAACCTAAAGCACTTTTAAATTGTATATTAAACTGAGATTTGCTGCAAAGAAAATAATATAAATATAAACACGGCAAATAGGTGTTGTTTGAAGACATTGCAAATATGGTATAAAGTGTAGTGAACTGTAAACCTTTGTATATTAGTAATTATCACAATTTTAATCCTTAAATGTAACCACCGGCATATACTAATATTCACCTCACTCTAATCCTGTTCTGTTTTTTTTCCCCCCAAATAAAATGTATTCAGAATAAAAACTACATACAAACCAAGAACAGTGCACAAACCGTTCCGAAGATTGATACAAAGTGCTGGAATAACTCAGCAGGCCAGGCAGCATCTCTGGAGAAAAAGGATGGGTGATAATTTAGATCAGGACCCTTCTTCAGACTGAAAGTATATGGCAGGGAACTGGACAGAACAAAGGAAGGCTGGCAACAGAATACCAAGGAAGGGTAGAGCCCATAATGACCTATTGTTGGTTGGGAAAGAGGAGATAACGAGGGACCCAAGGATGTTAGCAGTGGAACTAGCAGGATGGCTAGGGTGGATGGGGAGGGGAGGGGGAATGCAAGGGTTACTTGAAATGAGATAAATCAATGTTTATACCGCTGGGTTGTTAGCTGCCAGAGCAAAATATGAGGTGCTGTTCCTCCAATTTGCAAGTGTTCTTGCTCTGACAGTGGAGGAGGCCCTGGGCAGGAAGTTTAGTATGGGAATGGGTGTAAATAGCTTGTTCTTAGCTTCCCCCCAGTCTAGTTTCAGTCAATAAAATACTGAATCAAGCACTTGAAAAACTAAACTTTATTTTGGATAACACAATACAAATTCCCCTATACAATACCTAACAAATCCTTGTATCTGCTTGGCTAAGCCCTTCTAGCCTCGTGCAAGCAGTGACACACCAAAACATCACGCAGTCCCAAGTGTTCTTCTGGAAGATTGACGTCGGACCCCGTGGGAGCTACCTTTTATAGGTGCCCAAACCTTGAGGGGCCAAACCACATGGGGGTGGTCTATTTATAAACCAATTAACATATTAATAACAATAGTACATAATTGACAGTTCCCAAACCCAATAATACAGTAGCTAATACATTGTATTCGAAAGGAGCTTCTAGAAGGAAGCAAACATAGCAACATGTGCTCTGGGATTCAGACAGTTTCTCCAAGGGTCTACAGTTCAACCAATCATCAATTAACAGGATGACCACCTCACAACATTATTTATACTATTTAAAATGCCCTTGCAGCGATCCAAACATTTAAGGTTTGTATGCAAAACTGCTATACATTTTATCAATTTAGGAGAAACAAGGAGAACACCTGGATCCCTCACCATCCTGCATACCAGTCTGGGACTAGACTCGCTGGCACCATCGAAAGCCTGTAAATTTCAGCTGATAAGGGTTAAGCAATTCTGACAAGTGCAGGGATCTTCCATTTTATGGTGTCTTTAATTTGGCCAGTATTAACATGGGTTGGGCAGTTAAAATGTTTGACAACCAGGAGATCGCGTAGGCCAAGGCGGCCTGAGTGTAAGTCTCATATATGTGTATCAGATATATCTGAATTATTGCTTATCCCTTCGCATGGATCAATGAAATGGACAGAGAAGTGATGACAGGGAGATTTTATGCACAGAGCTGATGTGATATGGAATACATTGGCTAAATTAAAATAGGAAGCAAAATCAATGGTCATTTTCAAAAGGAATTTGGACAAGCACTTCAAAAAGGAAAATGGAAATAACTGGACAAATCTTTCAGGGCAGGCCTGATAGGTTGAATGACTTTCACCGCTGATATTTCATTCCATATAACAATGTGTTTTCAAAGACAAGTCTGAAGCTGTTGCTGGGAATGAAGAAGAAATACAAACTAAATCCTACAATTTCAAAATATTCATGGAACTGAGAGAGAGAAATTTGTGGTGCCAATAAAACCAATAGACTGTTCAAAGGTATGTAAGATTCCTTGTGTGCCACAGTGGTATGGCAGGTAGTGCTGCTGTCTCTCAGCTCAATCAGCCCAGGATCTGTAGTAAGTGGAGTTTGCACACACTACCTGTGACTATGCTATCTATCTATATTACTAAAAGTCTGTTCTTGACCGGTTTTGGCCATCTGTGCTGCGATTTCCGAGAGAACGCCGCCACCTACGGCCGTCATTTTTGGCCACCTCGCTCAAAGCCCCCCTCCGCCGCATGTAGGCCGAGGATTTTTCCCGTCGATTAAAAATGACAGAGATATTAATGTTTTTACGAAATTCCCCATTCTCTCTGCTGCCCCCGCTGGCGGCAGGGGAGAGGGACTATAAAACCAAGAAGTGGTGTGCCTCAATCAGTGTCTGTAAGCTGGATGAAGGCAGAGGGTCACGTTTCTCTGAGCTGTGAATAACACTGAACACATGTCTACTCAAATGTAAGTGCCCTTAGTGGTTCTAAGATGCTTGCAAAAAAATGTCTATTGGTTCTAAAGCTTTCAAAAATGTCTATTGGTTCTAAAGCTTGCAAAAAATGTCTCTATTGGTTCTAAAGCTTGCAAAAAAAATGTCTATTGGTTCTAAAGCTTGCAAAAAAAAGTGTCTATTGGTTCTAAAGCTTGCAAAAAAAGTGTCTATTGGTTCTAAAGCTTGCAAAAAAAATGTCTATTGGTTCTAAAGTTGTTCTAAAGCTTGCTAAAGCTTGCAAAACATGTCTATTGGTTCTAAAGCTTGCAAAAAATGTCTATTGGTTCTAAAGCTTGCTAAAAAAAATGTCTATTGGTTCTAAATCTTGCAAAAAAAATGTCTATTGGTTCTAAAGCTTGCAAAAAAAATGTCTATTGGTTCTAAAGCTTGCAAAAAATGTCTATTGGTTCTAAAGCTTGCAAAGAAATGTGTCTATTGGTTCTAAAGCTTGCAAAAAAATGTCTATTTGTTCTAAAGCTTGCAAAAAGTGTCTCTATTGGTTCTAAAGCTTGCAAAAAAGTGTCTCTATTGGTTCTAAATCTTGCAAAAAAATGTCTATTGGTTCTAAAGCTTGCAAAAAAATGTCTATTGGTTCTAAAGCTTGCAAAAATATGTCTATTGGTTCTAAAGCTTGCAAAAAATATGTCTATTGGTTCTAAAGCTTGCAAAAAATGTCTATTGGTTTTAAAGCTTGCAAAAAATGTCTATTGGTTCTAAAGCTTGCAAAAAATGTCTATTGGTTCTAAAATGGTTCATACTAGCTCTCCAGAAAGCTCCCCCCTCCCCCTCCTCCTCCTCCTCCTCCTCCTCCTCCTCCTCCCCCTTCCCTCCTTCCCCCCCTCCTCCTCCTCCTCCTCCCCCCCTCCCCCCCCCCCCCCCCTACACCTCCTCCCCCCCCCCCACCCCCCTGTTTGGCTTGGCTTGGGTGTGTCTTGAAATTGAAAGGCACTACTTATTGCAAATGGTGGCATGAAGTTGAAAGGCACTATTATTGCAAATGGTGGCTTGGGTGCTTTGGCTTGCAGTTGAAAGGCAGTACCTACTGCAAATGGTGGCTTGGGTGCAATGGCTTGAAGTTCAAAGGCATTACTTACTGCAAATGGTGGCATGAAGTTGAAAGGCACTACTACTGCAAATGGTGGCTTGGGAGCTTTGAAGTTGAAAGGCACTACTTCCTGCAAATGATGGCTTGGGTGCAAATGGTGGCTTGGGTGTGGCTTGAAGTTGAAAGACACTACTACTTACTGCAAATGGGGTGGCATGAAGTTGAAAGGCACTATTACTGCGAATGGGGGCTTGGTTGCTTTGGCTTGAAGTTGAAAGGCACTACTTACTGCAAATGGTGGCTTGGGGTTGCTTGGGTGTGGCTTGAAGTTGAAAGACACCGCTTACTGCAAATGGTGGCTTGGGAGCTTTGAAGTTGAAAGGCACTACTTACTGCAAATGGTGGCTTGGGTGTGGCTTGAAGTTGAAAGACACCACTTACTGCAAATGGTGGCATGAAGTTGAAAGGCACTACTTACTGCAAATGGTGGCTTGGGAGCTTTGGCTTGAAGTTGAAATGCACTATTATTGCGAATGGTGGCTTGGTTGCTTTGGCTTGAAGTTGAAAGGCACTACTTACTGCAAATGGTAGCTTGGGTGTGTCTTGAAGTTGAAAGACACCACTTACTGCAAATGGTGGTTTGGTTGCTTTGGCATGAAGTTGAAAGGCACTACTTACTGCAAATGCTGACTTGGTTGCTTTGGCTTGAAGTTGAAAAGCACTACTTACTGCAAATGGTGGCTTGGATGCAATGGCTTGAAGTTAAAAGGCATTACTTACTGCAAATGATGGCGTTGGTGCATTGGCTTGAAGTTGAAAGGCACCACTTACTGCAAATTTAGCATGAAGTTGAAATGCACTAATTACTGCAAAGGGTGGCTTGGGTCCTTTGGCTTGAAGTTAAAAGGCACTACTGTAAATACACTTCCTGTTTGCACTGTATATTGATTTTCGATAAAACGCTACCACTTACGGCTGTTATTTTTGGCCATCTTACTCAGTTGCCCCTCCGCTGAGCAGATGCAGAGAATTCTTCCCATCAATGAAAAATAAAAGTGTTATTAGTTTAAAAAAAAAAATGTTGAGAATCTCTCTCCTGTCAATCACTCCATGAAAGCCACACCTTTTCCGATGGGGGGGAGGGGTTATAAAACCCGGAAATGTGGGTGTGGCTCAGTCTCTGCAAGATGGAGGAGGGAGAGGTCATGACTCGCTGTCTTTAGTGGCTTTGCACCCTACTTCAAATGGTATGAAACTGCACTTGAATTTGGTGGCCTTATACCCTGCTTGAATTTCAAGGATTAGCCATGAGTCAACTACCAGCCCACCAGCCGTGAGTGAGTGAGTTGCCAGCACAACAGGCTTGATTGACTGAGACGCCAGCCCAAGAATCCATTTGGCGCACAATTTGCACACTAGCCCTCTGGAAACCAGTCCCTTCAGCCCACAACACCCATACTAGCGCTCCAGAAAGCCCCCCCCCCCCCCCCCCCCCCCCCCAACTGGCCACCAATATTAGAATTGGTGGAGAGGTGGAACATTGCGTTGGATGACCAGCCCTCCTGTGTGATGCTGGGACCCAACAATAGAAAGTTCTGTGAACAAACCAAAAAATCCAACATAATTGGCAAAGAAGCAGCAACAAAATGAGAAGAAAAACATTTTACTCAGTGAGCACCTCAATTTGACAGATCAAAGGTTAACGACTAATGGCAATGGACAGCCGACTATGAGTATCAATTGCAGATGTGGTAAGGTTTGCAAGAATAGCTGAGGCCTGAAGAATCACCAGACACGGATGAATAAAATAAAATAAATGCATTGACTAAAATGATGGACGAAACGTATGTTATAAATGTCCCAAAAAGATTGTTGAACTGTTAACTTAATAATTAAATAGGCCTCAAGTTCCAGAACAGGAATAGTGGGCTAAAGAAGTTATGCAGTGAGGACTATGCCCTGATTGATATTGATAAGAAAAATGAAAAGGTGCAATGCAAACCAAAAGGTAAAGTTTTAAATTATCCAACACTGAATGACAAGGGGGATTATATGTCCACAAATTAATAAAGGGGCCAGGAGAATTTGAGGGCTTTTCAAAAAGGTGCAAAGATAATGCACAAAACCAAAGATATTAGTGCGCAAAACCGAGGAGCCAATTAAACATTTTGAAACACTAGTTAAGCCTCAGCAGGAAGATGGTGACCAATTCTATGGATCGTGGTTTAAAATGGGTCTTAAATTACAGGAGATATTTACTGAAATATTACCAGGAAAGCAGGATTTTAATTGTGTAGTGCAACTAGAGCACTAAGAGGTGCTTTCCATTGAAATTTAATAGATGTGTTCAAAATCAATGAAGGGATTTTGACATTGGACAGCTCGGAAAGACGGCAACCGGGGAGGGGCGGGTTGGCAGCCCAAACCGCATCCTCTGAGAGTAGGAGACCCAAATCACGCTACAGAAAAACACAAGGAAAAATACCCCCAGGGGGGCCTGAGAGGGGGGGAGGATGAGCACCTCAATTTGACAGATCAAAGGTTAACGACTAATGGCAATGGACAGCCGACTATGAGTATCAAATGCAGATGTGGTAAGGTTTGCAAGAACAGCCGAGGCCTGAAGATTCACCAGACACGGATGAAGTGTTTGGAGGGACAGGGAGTGTCACATCGCACAGGTATTTTACCTAGTGAGACGCAGGAGGAGCCGGGCCCGGAATCACCCCATAGAGCCCAAAGCCTCCAAGTGGCCGAACTAGTCCCTCGGAACAGTTCTCCGGAGAAGGTTCGAGTCAAATGGCCTCAAGCCTGCAAGATGGCAGTCTGGCATCAGTTCGACCAGGACGTCGACAAGGTGCTAGAAGCAGCTGCAAAGGGAATCGTGGAACCAGCAGCTACAGATGAGCACACCACCAAGTATGTAGAACTGGTCATAGACTGCCGTAAGCAGGGCTGGAAGGCAAGGTGTATGCCCATCGAGGTTGGCTGCAGGGGTTTTGCAGGGCAATCGCTCTACAAAGCCTTGAGTGCACTGGGCATCAACCGAGTGACGAGGAGAAGAGCCATCAAGACACCACCGAGGCAGCAGATAAGGCCTCGAGATGGCTCTGGATCAGGAGAGAAGGTCCATGGGGAGGAGCGACTGCCACCTGAACACAAGTCGTGGTCTGATCAACCACGGCTGGGTCGCCTGGGTGAGGGTGTCTGATGTTGAAAGACCCGAAACACCCAATGACCCCAAGTTACATCACTGATGATGTGTTCAGGAGCATCAATAGATGTATTTGTATCAATAAAATACAGAATAAATTAGATCTGTGATTAAATGGATTTGCTAATCCCAGGATGCAGAATGAAGTCATTAAAAAGAACCAGAAATGACATCTGTTACAATGTTGTAATAATCCAGAATACACTGACTAAGTGGGTGAAATTAATATTCAATATCTATTTTCAGAAATGAAGAGGCAAAATATTCACGGCTGTAGGGAACAAGGTCAATTGGACTAATTGCATAGTTTTTCCTAAGAACCAACAAGAACACAATGTGGAAAGATATATGAGAATTTAATTTGTATCCATCATATTTTACATCAAAGGTAGACACAAAAAGCTGGAGCAACTCAGCGGGACAGTCAGCATCTCTGGAGAGAAGGAATGGGTGACGTTTCGGGTTGAGATATTACACCATATCTCTGTATACTTGTATAGCTATAACACCTGTCATGTATCTGTATGTACTGTAAGTCTACTTATCCCCTTAAAATGATATGACTAGCCAAGCATTATTGAGCATGCTCTAACTGCTCCTGATAATTGCAATACTTAATTTGTGTGAGTGGACAATATTTTCACTCCAAAGAAATGTAGCAGCAATAGACACAGATGTGAATTACCATTTAATTTATATGGTGAACTAAAGAACTCCTCATGATTTCTAAATTCATTGTAATCTAAAGGTTTAAATGTTTCTTTCATGTATGTGCATGCAAACAAGGAAATTAGGAGCAGCCCACACAGCCCTTCAAATATGCTCTACCATTTGTTAAGATCAACTTGTGTCTTCCCACATTTTCCTCTTAAGGCAACCTGTAACTTCCAGATATCAATCTAATAAATTAAACTTCTAAATGCTTCACATTGCATTTGCATTTGCATTTGCATTGTACAAGTACATTGCAACTTGTACAATTGTACATTGTATTTTGTGCATTGTACAAGTTGCATTTGCATATCTGACACATTTTGCTGGGGAAATCCACCCACGACTGAGTATCATTGAGTACTCCTGGGATTTTGTTGCACTTCACTGACGTAGACTGTACTAACATTGGTCTAAGATAGAAACAAAATGCTGGAGACTCAACCCAAAATGTCACCCATTCCTTCTCTCCAGAGATATTGCCTGCCTTGCTGAGTTACTCCAGCATTTTGTGTCTATCTTTGGTTTAAACCAGCATCTGCAGTTCCATCCTAAACTAACATTAGTCTACTTTGTTTCCCAGTCTTCCATAGACGTGACATACCAAGGTCTGAAGTGCATGGACTTCTGATGACCCATTATCATATAATTACTTGCTTATGGCCCATCTGAACTCAATGCCACCCACTGAGGCTTCTCGGCCTTTTGGCTAAGATCAAGTGTAGTATCTGTTCTTATCAGATTTGTAGTAAAAGAGAGCATCTGTTCTTATTAGAACAGTGCAAGAGCTAACTGTTCTTCTAAGAGCAGTCCTGGCGATCCATTACGGACAAGAGCTGCAGATTGCGGTGTAAAAATCGTAGCAATGGCAGCTGCAATTGGAGCGAGAGGACAGGGTATCCGCAATACCCTGAGGATTAGCGTGAAGGACCTCAGCGAGGGCATGCCCTTCAGCCGAGACACGTTTGTAAAGAAGGTCTTGCTGGAGACCTGCAAGTTCGAGCCCAGGGATATCTACTGCCTCCAGGACTTCCCGGGTAATGGATATTTCGATGTCACCTTTGTACTTCCGACGGGATGGCAAAAGTTTATGAAAGATCTGCAGGAGAAGGGGAACGAAGCTCCGATGTCCTTACTAAAGGTACAGCCGCTCTTCACCCTCCCAAACCAAAAAGAAAGGACGATCACGGTGCACATGTTCAACCCACATGTGCCCGTAGTGGATGTCCTCACCTTCCTTGCTCGCTACGTCGACGGAGCAGGGAACTGCGTGGACGTAAAGGACCTGCATGGGATTTGGACAAGCAAGAGGCAGGTCAAAGTAAAGCTGAGGATGGACAAGGAAGGAGCTCTCCTCCACCCTCCCTCGGTTTTCGCAATTGGAGGGAACAGAGGCTACCTGAGTTACGTGGGGCAGCCCAGACTATGCAGAAAATGTAACAAACCTGGGCATGTGGTGGCCCAATGCACTGCAGTGGTCTGCAAAAACTGTAAAACGGAGGGTCACGAGACCAAAGACTGCCAGGCCAGCAAGAACTGCAACCTGTGTGGGGAGGGAGGCCACCTTTACAGGGCCTGCCCAAAAAGAGCCTGCTCATACGCACAGGCAACAAGAGGGGCGGTTTCCAGCACCCCCAGGGCAGGTGAGACACCCACTACCACTGCCAAGCCCCCAGCAGAAAGGGGAAATAGGGATGAGGACAGCCCAACCACCTCGAGCCCTCAAGTGCCAGAAGAACACCAGCACCAAGCCCAGGAGGGAGAGTCAATGGGGGAGGAGGAGGGAGGAGAGCAGAATTGGACGATGGTGAGGCATGGAAAACACCAGAAGGGTCACAAGGAGCAGAGGCCAGAAGGGGTTGGCAAGCGCAAAAAAAACCCCCAAAAAACGGTCTCTCTCCCTGACGGAAGGCAGCAACCTCTCCTCGTCGGAGGATGAGGCAACCGGGAAACCCCACAAGAAGAAAACCGGGGAGGAAAGGAGAAGGTCCTTGCCGATTGTTCACCAGCACCAGGAGATCGAGAGCAGAGCAGCGGTCGAGGGGCTCCAGCCCCAGGACATCGGGAGCAGAGCAGCGGTCGAGGGGCTCCAGCCCCAGGACATCGGGAGCAGAGCAGCGGTCGAGGGGCTCCAGCCCCAGGACCAGACATCGGGAGCAGTACAGCAGCCGTTGGGCCCCAGGCCCTGGAGACCGGGATCATCGCAGCAGTCGGTGGGGCCAAGCTCCAGGGCATCGGGAGCAGTGCAGTGGCCGTTGGGCCCCAGCTCCGGGAAACCGGGAGCATTGTAGAGGCCAATGGGCCCCAGCTCCGGGCAACCGGGAGCAGTGCAGCGGCCAATGGGCCCCAGCTCCGGGCAACCGGGAGCAGTAAGTTAGTCACCGTGCCCCAGCCACGAGAGACGGGGGAAGCGGCGCACCCAGAAGGGGGTAAAACGAGCAACCCCCCCCCAACGACACCTCTGGTTACGACACAGGAAACCCAACTCGTTGAGGAGGGCGGGTACCTGAGCCCAGGACAGGTGCGCCAATTCGCTGAAGCGGTGGGCATGAGGGAACATGAAAGTGGTCAGTGACTCTAATGGAGCTGAAACTGGCATCCTTAAACGTGCGCAGTGTGAAGAGCACTGCGCGATGTGTTAATGCCTTACAGTACCTGGCCAAGGTCAAGGCAGATGTGACTTTTCTGCAAGAGTGCGGGTTGCCACACCTCCGCTGCTATCGGAGGTGGTCGCGATGGTGGCCCCACGGACTGTCGGTGTGGTCGGGGGGCAATGACTGTCGTGCTTCCGGCCTGGGGATCTTGCTGCGGGGAGGGAACTTCGCCATCACTGAGGTCAGGGAGGTGGTTGCGGGGCGTCTCCTCGTGGTGGATGTTATGTACCGTGGTTCTCCGCTCCGGCTGATAAATGTGTATGCCCCACCCGTGCGGAGCGAGCGGCTGGCCGTTCTCCAGCAGCTCCCAGTGCTGTTGGCCACGTCCCGGCAGCTCGTTCTGGCCGGTGACTTCAACTGCATCATTGATGCGGCTGGACGATCCGGCAGTGCCGACAACAGACTGGACATCACGTCCAAGTTCCTGATGGAAACGGTAAAAGACGCAAAGCTGCACGACGCCTTCAGCGACCCTGCAGGCGGGTCACAGCCGCGGTTCACCTGGTCGAGATCGGACGGTTCAGCCCGATCCCGGATAGACTTCGTCTTCACCACGAAGGCCGTCACGGTGAGACACACCGACCTCACGCCGGTGTTCTTCTCTGACCACTGCCTCCTTCAGGCTTCCTGTCACCTACAGGAGGACCGGAAGGCAGGCAGAGGGACATGGAAGTTAAACGTGAAGCTGTTGACCCCAGAGAACGTTGAGGAGCTAAAGAGGGACTACGCATGTTGGAGAACGGTGAGGCCCCTCTTTGACTCCCCGACACTCTGGTGGGAAGCAACCAAGGAGAACATTAAGAGGTTCTTCATAGCCAAAGGGGTTCAGAAAGCAAGACAGAGTCAGAGGGAATTGTGTCAACTCCAGACAGATTTGCAACAACTGCTCCTTCTGCAGTCGAGGGGGGTGGATGTGAGGGAGGAACTTAGAGAGGTGAAGGACCGGCAAGCTCGGCTCTTTACCTCTGAATCCTCCAAGATCATCTTCCGATCTAGGGTCCGCCATGTGGAGCAGGATGAGACGTGCTCACGTTTCTTCTTCCATAAGGTTCACAGGGGGAGCTCTGTGATCAACAGCCTTAGGGAGGAGGACGGCTCGGTAGCATCCTCGCAGACAGACATGCTGAGGGTCTGCAAATCCTTTTACACGGAATTGTATGACAGAAAGGCCACAGACAGCACCGCCTCCCAGAACTTCCTGTCCTCTATCACGGAGGTCTTGGAGGACAGCAAGCGGGAGAGTCTGGACCAACCACTGACCCTAGAGGAGCTGACTGGCTCCATCCGCTCCTTTGACTCGAGTAAAACTCCTGGAAGCGATGGCTTACCGGCTGAGTTGTACTCGGCTCTGTGGGACTGGGTGGGCCCGGACCTGCTGGAAGTGTACAACGACATGCTTCTAGCAGGCAGCATGTCAGACTCCATGAGGAAAGGCAGCATTACCCTAATCTACAAGCAGAAGGGGGAGAGGAAGGATATAAAGAATTGGAGACCCATAACATTGTTGAATGTAGATTACAAGATCCTGTCTAAGGCCATCGCCAACCGGGTCAAGTCTGCTCTGGGACGGGTAATCCACCCGGACCAAACCTGTGCTGTACCTGGCAGGAAAATCTCAGACAGCCTAGCGCTGCTGAGAGATACCATTGCCTACGTGCAGGACAGACGGGTGGATGCCTGCCTAGTCAGCTTGGACCAGGAGAAGGCCTTCGACAGGATATCGCACACGTACATGAGGGACGTGCTCTCTAAAATGGGTTTTGGGGAGGGAATCCGAAATTGGATCAAACTGCTCTACACCAATATCAGTAGTGCAGTCCAAATCAATGGGTGGGAATCAGACAGTTTCCCTGTAAGGTCTGGAGTCAGGCAGGGTTGCCCTCTCTCTCCTGTCTTGTTTGTCTGCTGTATTGAACCTTTTGCCGAGTCCATCAGGAAGGATGCGAGCATAAGAGGAGTGACATTGCCAGGCAGTGGAGGCATTCAAGTAAAGACCTCCCTGTACATGGACGATGTCGCCGTCTTCTGCTCGGATCCAAGGTCGGTCCGCAGATTGATCAGCATCTGCGACCAGTTTGAGTCGGCCACGGGAGCCAGGGTGAACCGCAGGAAGAGCGAGGCCATGCTCTTTGGCAACTGGCCCGACCGATCTTCCATCCCCTTCACCATCAAGCCTGACTTCTTGAAGGTGCTGGGGATCTGGTTCGGGGGGGCTGAGGCGAGTAACAAGAATTGGCTGGAGCGGATAGCCAAGGTGGGGAGGAAGCTGGAGCTGTGGAGGCAACGCTCCCTCTCCATAACCGGAAAAAATTTGGTCATCAGGTGTGAGGTGCTCTCGGGGTTGCTGTACTTGGCACAAGTGTGGCCTGTCCCTCCCTCCTACGCCACGGGGATCACCCGGGCCGTCTTCCAGTTCATCTGGGGGTCGAGGATGGACCGGGTGCGACGGGTCACAATGTACAAGTCGGCAGACAACGGGGGTAAAAGCGTGCCCAACGTCGCCCTCACCCTGATGGCCACCTTTGTGTGTGGCTGCATCAGGCGGAGTGTAGAGCCAAGGCACGTGGGCACTAAGTGTCACTACCTGCTGAGGTTCTACCTGTCCCCGGTGTTGCGAAGGATGGGCCTGGCGCAGATGCCACGCAATGTGCCAGTCAGCTGGACATTGCCGCCCCATCTGTCGTCTGTGGAAAGCTTCTTCCGGACCAACACCTTTGACCACAAGTCCATCGGGCAGTGGTCAGCACGGCATGTCCTGCAGGCACTGCAGGGAAAGGACTCGATGGATCCGGTGGCGTGGTTCCCAGAGCAGACTGCCCAGCTTGTCTGGCAAAATGCCTCATCGCCAGAACTCACCAACAAGCACCAAGACCTGGCTTGGCTGGCGGTGAGGGGAGCCCTCGCAGTTAGATCCTTCCTGCACCGTCGGAACCTCACCACCAGCTCACGCTGCCCCCCGGGACGGTTGCGTTGGAGAGGAGACGGTTGCCCACCTCTTTGCAGAGTGTGGGTTTGCAAAAAGAGTCTGGAGAGGTATGCAAGGGTCCCTGGAACGATTTATCCCGAACAGCTCCGTCACAGAGGACTCTGTGATCTACGGACTGTTCCCAGGGACACATTCAGAGACTGACATCGAGTGCTGCTGGAGGGTCATCAACTCGGTCAAAGACGCTCTTTGGTCTGCCCGAGCGTTGCTCACCACCCAGCAGAGCGAGATGTCCGTCAGGGAATGTTGCCGACTGGCCCACTGCAGACTGCAGGAGTACGTGCTAAGGGACTCGCTGAAGCTTGGTGCAGCCAACGCCAAGGCTCGGTGGGGGAGGGCCACAGTCTAGGGTCCTTCCGCTGCTGGACATGGGGGGCACGGTATGGTGGAGACGCCCCTCAAATTAAATTAAGGGAAGGTATCCCACGCCAGGGGGCCACATGAGTGGCACGGGTGGGGGACATTATTTGTGGAAGTGAAAATGTCAAATGGAATTTTCGCACTGTAAACACTGTATATATTTATTACTTGGACAGGGGCCACAGAGTGGCACGGGTGGGGGACTGTTTGGTGAAATTTGAAAAATGTAAAAAATTGTACTGAAAAAACTTGTATAGTCTCCGAAAATGTCGGATGAATTTTGTTTGTTTGAATGGTTCAGGAATTGTATATATTTATCAATGAATAAAGTCTATTTTGAAATTAAAATCGTGCAGTTCCAATGTGCACGACATTCAGAGCTCAGGGTTATCTTATCTATCATAATGTTTGATGACACAACTATACGACAGGACTACATAATTTTACTTGTCACATTTATTCACCCAAGGTCTTCAAAAACTTAACCAAGAAAGAGCATGACCCATGAACTTTGAAGTAAGCCCTGACAGATGGGAGCAGATCAGCTCATGCATCCATTTAAATAAATAAATCCCACTTTTATCATCATTGAAGACTCCACCATTGCAGATATCAACGGATTCAGCTCCAATCAACAATGGGCCAGATGCCCAAACATTATTTAAATAAAGCCTTCCATATGTTTTACAGATGATGAGTCCTGGTTATTCCTGCCCTCCTCAATAACCTATATCTATTGCCACAATCTCCTGTGAGGGGGATATTTACTCCTATGTGCATCCCCACACTCCTACTGAAAGTTCAGTCCTATACATGTGTAGCACATTGGCACAGCTGGTAGAGGTGCCACCTCTCAGCACCAGATACCCAGGTTCAATCCTGACCTCAGATTCTGTCCATATGGAGTTTGCACATTCTCCCTGTGACTGAATGGTTTTCCTATGGGTGCTTTCTCCCATACACCAAAAAATCATGGGTTTTTAGGTTAATTGTCTGCTATAAATTGCCCCTTGTATGTAGGGAGCAGATATGAAAGTAGGATAAGGTAGAACTAGTGTGAACAAGTGTAAGAAGGAATGGCAGATGCTGGTTTATACTGAAGATAGACGTAAAATGCTGGAGTAACTCAGCAGGGCAGACAGCATCTCTGGAGAAGAGGAATTGGTGACATTTTGGGTCACAACCCTTCATCAGACTCCAGAGATGTTGCCTGATCCACTGAGTTACTCCAACATATTGTGTTTATCTTTAGTGTGAACAATTGATCGATATTCGGCATGGACATGGTGGGCCGAAGGGCCTGATTTCATACTATATCTTTCAAACACTCACCTTGCTATGGACGCAGCTAAAAAACACTTCTTTAAGAGCTCATGAAACAGATCATACAGATTAATTTGAAGTCTTGAAGAGACTCCTGGAATTGGGTCTGATAAATATATTCA
The DNA here is from genome assembly GCF_028641065.1 of Leucoraja erinaceus. Lineage (NCBI taxonomy): Eukaryota > Metazoa > Chordata > Chondrichthyes > Rajiformes > Rajidae > Leucoraja > Leucoraja erinaceus. The sequence continues at coordinate 31,189,542 of NC_073387.1, read as the reverse complement.
ACTATGCAAAAGACTGCAAATCGCACCACCTACATGCATGATAACCTTACACAATGAACTCGCATGGAAATCATTTGCCAGCTGCCAGCTTATAATGTTGGCTTAACTCCCAGAACATTGCTGTTTTTATACTTTCTTCTTTTTCAAAGATGAATTGCTAGGCCATACCATTTTAATTCAATGATGACGTTATTTAATCAGGAGCTCTATAATTATTAAGGGAAGACTGAATTGAACAAATATGACAGGTACAATACTGTTTATTGACATATCAAGTTAGAACAAATAATTGCAATATGGCATGTTATTTATAAACTGAGATGTGCATCAAAATGAATGCTATTCAGAGTTATACATTTAGCCTGGCAATATACGTAAAATAATGATAATAATTATAATAATTAATAATTTGTATATTCAAATAATCAGCAAATTAGATAATTAAAAAATATATATACAGATCAGACTTGCAATTAAAAATCACTACTGATTAAACTGGTAGATGCAGATTTTACAATCTCCTGATAAGGGTCTTAAATAAATTTGACAGACACATGCATTTGTTGTAAATAACTTATACCTTCATTGAATTAAATGGACCATGAAACTTATATATGCTGGTTATTTGAGTAACCACTGAATGTGTTGCACATGTTTATGTGTAGACCTTCAGAATTCCATTGACCCATGACAAGCAATTAATATTTACAGTTTGCTTATTAACGCAAATATGTTAACTCCTCAATAAAAGCACAATTCTGTTATTTCTTTGGAACTTTATTTGCGATGCGACAGAAAGCGTAGCTAAAATAAAAACATTTCTCTTCTATTAAAAGCAGATCTCATGATGGGGGCTTATTGTTACAGAAATTTGTAATTGCCCCTAGCTCTTTCAAACAGTTAGTCTCCACCCGCTGCTCAAAGAATACTAGCAGTTTATTCAACCTGTTTGCAAGATCGAACATCCACACCATGAACTATCCAACAAGGTAACCGGATTCTGTATGAGAGTAAAAATATAGCTTGATCAACAAATATCTGTACAGTAAACCTTCATTTTAACTGAGCCCTTTTTAACGGATTTCAGATAGAGTGAATAGACATGTAGATGCCATTCCCCAACTCGCACCTTCTCCCGACTGTTTAGAGCTTCAGCTTCCAGTATATTTACAATATGTATCGCCATGAGATATTTCTAAAAGCAAGCTGTATATTTCCAAACACAAAGAAATAAACCACACATGAGGAGCAAACCTGTAGTTGTTTCATATTGAAGGCATTTACAAGGATCACAGTTTAGGCCATTTCAGTCTTCAATTAGGTATGGGGATGATTTTCCAAATATTTTTAGCATGAAAGAAGGAAAATTATGCCCAAGGTAAGGTTTACAGCTATAGATCCATTTAGAAAATAAACCTCTTTGGCTAAGTAACAGAAGCCACCATGAGGTATATTGCACAGAGACAACATTAAAGGTAGTAATCGGCAGTTAAAATGCCACACCATTAAAGGAGCTATATAACATTTGGTGCTAATTCGGAAACTTACTCTAGAATTCCTTTAACACAATTAAATACTATGTTAATGCCAATTTTGCCCAATTATAGGAAGGATGTCAACAAAATTGAGAGAGCACAAAGGAGATTTACTAGAATGTTGCCTGGGTTTCAACAACTAAGTTACAGAGATAGGTTGAATGTTAGGTCTTTATTCTCTGGAGCGCAGAAGGTTAAAGGGGGACTTGATAGAGGTCTTTAAAATGATGAGAGGGATAGACAGAGTTGATGTGGACAAGCTTTTCCCTTTGAGAATAGGGCAGATTCAAACAAGAGGACATGACTTCAGAATTAAGGGACAGAGGCTTAGGGGTAACATGAGTGGGAACTTCTTTACTCAGAGAGTGGTAGCGGTGTGGAATGAGCTTCCAGTGGAAGTGGTGGAGGCAGGTTCGTTGGTATCATTTAAAAATAAATTGGATAGGTATATGGATGAGAAGGGAATAGAGGGTTATGGTATGAGTGCAGGCAGGTGGGACTAAGGGAAAAAAAGTTGTTTGGCACGGACTTGTAGGGCCGAGATGGCCTGTTTCCGTGCTGTAATTGTTATATGGTTATATGGTTATAATTGAAGCCAAAGCTAAACTGCAGCAGGAAAGGTGGATAAGAATGTGAATGAGTATTCTTTCCCCTTGACCCTCCCCTGAACCTCCTCCACCAAGGTCTCCAGTGTGGTGTCGAGAACATATGTGTCCTCTTCCTCCATCACTAGCTGCCCTGCAATGTTATGCCAAGTGCCAGCCAGAACATGCCAGAGCTTGAGTACAGGCGAGTGTGAGGGCTACATGAACTGCTCCATTTAAAATTAGACAGCAAATAAATGGTCACGGTGGCACAGCGGTAGAGTTGCTACCTTACAGCAAATACAGCACCTGAGACCTGGGTTCGATCCCGACTACGGGTGCTGTTTGCATGGCGTTTGTGCGCTCTCCCCGTGACCTGCCTGGGTTTTTCCCGAGATCTTCGGTTTCCTCCCACACTCCAAAAACGTACAGGTTTGCGGGTTCATTGGCTTGGTAAATCTAAAAATTGTCTCAAAGGGCCTGTCCCACTAACGCAACTTTTCAGCTACTGTCTTCGACCTTCAAGCTCGAAGGCACTCGCCTGAAAAACCTTGAGCTGGATCAACTGTCAGCGATGTAACCGTGAGCCAGTTAGACCATCTGCACACACACACACACATACAAACACATCGCAAAAGTGGGGGCCAGGGAAAGCGGGGGAGAGCTGTCTGAAATTCGCACCCGCGATGAACAGGAAGGTAAAAGGTGGCTGGCACATTTACGGTAAGTCCTTTAGAGAGCGCGGAGAGAAGGGGAGAGAGGGGGAGAGAAGGGGAAAGAAGGGGGGAGAAGGGGGGGGGGAGAAGGAGTGGAGACACTTTTAAGAAGCCAGACAAGTTTTAATAAAGTTTAACAGGCATTTAACATTACCGGTCCGTTTTCCTTGGTTCTGAAAACTCCAATGAGCCAATGCTTGATCAGCACAGGAGATTGCCTACGGCTACCCTCAACTGCCTATAACTACATAGCGACCACACTCCACTACACTACGGGTTCAAAAGACCCATGCCGACCAACTTTTACTCGCTGATAATTTTTCAACACGCTGAGAAATTTTCTCGACCAAACTGAGGCCATGAGTATGCGGGAACTTCCCTCGAGCATGAAGGAGAGTTCCAGTGACCTCCTAGGACCTCCAAGGACCACGTGTCAACCATGCTACGAGTTTGAGTCAAGGGCAAACTCTTCTAAACTCGCAAATTAAGCCGCCACAGTGGGATAAGCCCTTTAGTGGGTGTAGGATAGTGTTAATGTGCGGGGATCGCTGGTCGGCACGGACCCGGTGGGCTGAGGGGCCTGTTTCCATGCTGTATCTCTAAACTAAACCAGACTGATTCTAGTTAGCACCTCCAAATGTCTAAATTATGATAATTAGCAGATAGAGTTGCCACAATTTGGTCCCTAAAATCGGTCTTTGGATACAATAAGCCAAATTCAACCTTAAGTAGGTACATCTTCAGCACATAACTATAAAAGAAGCCAATTATATGAGGAAGGTCTTGCTTGGAAGACACTGATACATATGAGAGGATTGGAAGTACAGTAAAATGCTGAGCATCTGCCTGCTTTGGGATTTTGATGGGAATGGACTGGCAGATCATCCGGACCATTGGATGTTACTCTTGTTAATACCTAATGTTAATATTAACCAAATTAAAGACACCATAAAATGGAGGATCCCTGCATTTGTCTGGATTGCTTAAACTTTGTCAGTGGAAAATTATAGGCTTTGGATAGCGCCGATTAGTCTGAGCCTTATAATGATATACAGGATCGTGAGTGATCCATGTGTTCTCCTCATTTCCCCTTAATTGATAAAATGTATATAAACTCTGCAAACAAACTTAAATGCATAAAGTTGATTGGATAACTGCAAGAGCCTTGTAAATATTGTAAATAATGTTGCTGGACAGTTACCCTGCTGTTTACCGATTGGTTAAAGTATAAGCCCCTGGCCAGTTTGTTTAGATTCCAGGGTAAATGTTGCATTCTTCAAGCTAACTTTCTCCTTCTGAAAGCTTCTCCTGCAACAATGTAAGGGAGATTCTGTTATTGGTCTGTGTAACTGCCAATAATGTATTGTCATAATTAATATGTTTGATTGGATTGCAGTTCGGCCCCTCAAGGTTTGGGGACCTATAAAAGGCAGCCCCCATGAGGTCATTTATCGATCTTCAGGAAGAGCGCTTGGGACTGTGTGACCTTTTGGTTTGTTTCTGCTTCTACGAGGCTGAAGAGCTTGGCCAGGCAGATACAAGGATCAAACCCACGGTTGTTTAGCGATTGTATAGGGGAATTTGTTGTTCTATCCAAAAATAAAGTTTAGTTGTTCCAGTGCTTGAATCAGTGTTTTATTGACTGAACTAGACTTGGGGAAGCTTAGAAGAGCTTATTTACACTAACACATTTTTAATTTTGAGCAAAACACAAAGTGTTCGAGGAACTCAGCAGATCAGGTAGAATGTGTGGCGGGGATGGAGAGGCAATGTTTCGGATTGGATTTTTATTTCTTTTTTTAGATATTAAACAATGGTACAATTAATTTTATAGTCAACCCAGTAGGTGATGGTGTGGGCTGAGAGTCTTCTTCTGACTTGGGGCTTAGGACTACAGAATTGGGGTCCCAGCATGTTTAAAGGAATCCTCCCTGCAACTTAAAGAGCTTATTTAGTCTTCTTCCCTGTTCTGACAAAGGGTTTCCAACCTGATACATTAACTCTGTTTCTCTTCGCACATTTGTGGTCTGATCTGCTGAGTATTTCCAACATTTTCCATTTTTGTTTTAGATTTACACCATCTGCTGCACTCTGCTCTTGCACTAAGAGAGTTTTTAAGAATAGAGAAGATATTGTGATTGACAGTGCCTGTGGCTTCATGATCAAGACTCAAAACAGACAAAGTTCCCTAAACACAATGTTTTGAGCTCAGAAATTCACTGCTGAAGAGCATACATCAGGCAGAGTGACAATCACCATCTGGAAAGTGACCAGATAATATTTCAAAACAAGAATGTATAGACCCAACAGGCCAGTTTGTTTTTTGCCAATTGTCAACATATCTCCCAAGGCCTACTTTCACAAATGCAAGCACTTTTCCCTTATATTACAGTGTATTGTCTGGTATACATTCTTTTAATTATGGTTTATTGTTACATAGAAATAGGACCACGTTATACCTCAATACCAACTGTCATCTGTATTAGCTCGGATTATGCTGCTGCCAAATAAATAGTTTTCCACCATTAAAACATTAGACTCTTTCTCACCTATCAGAGTAAGGGGAGGGTTATTCTTTCCTGCCCCTCGCCATCCCGAGCCCAGTCCTCCAACATGTACAATCGAGCAGCAATTAAACTACCAGTGATGGTGAACGAGTGAAAATGACCCTTATTGCACAGCTATCCAATCTCATTAGTGATGTTACTGTTTGCTTTATTTTTCCTGCAGGTATGTGTACAAGAGCTTATATGCTATGTAAACATTTCCAGTGCAAATTATTCAGATTGGCATTCAAATATACATTCTCCAAATTCTCATCTAGTTTAGGTTACAAGCCTTCTGTAAATTGTCAGCAGTGAGGGTTGTGTAAACTTCTCTGCCAACCAGAGGAATCATGGAATGACTCTTCCGCAACATCTCCAAGTTTGCGGATGACACAAAGCTGGGGGGCAGTGTTAGCCTGTGAGGAGGATGCAAGGTGACTTGGATAGGCTGGGTGAGTGGGCAAATGCATGGCAGATGTAATATAATGTGGATAAATGTGAGGTTAAAGGTGGCAAAAACAGGAAAGTAGACTATTATCTGAATGGTGGCCGATTAGGAAAAGGGGAGATGCAATGAGACCTGGGTGTCATGGTACACCAGTCATTGAAAGTAAGCATGCAGGTGCAGCAGGCAGTGAAGAAAGCAAATGGTATGTTAGCATTCATAGCAAAAGGATTTGAGTAGAAGAGCAGGGAGGTTCTACTGCAGTTGTACAGGGTCTTGGTGAGAACACCTCTGGAGTATGGCGTACAGTTTTGGTCTCCTAATCTGAGGAAAGACATTCTTGCCGTAGAGTGAGTACAGAGAAGGTTCACCAGACTGATTCCTGGGATGTTAGGACTTTCATATGAAGAAAGACTGGATAGACTCGGTTTGTACTCGCTAGAATTTAGAAGATTGAGGGGGGATCTTATAGAAACTTAGAAAATTCTTAAGGGGTTGGACAGGCTAGATACAGGAAGATTGTTCCCGATGTTGGGGAAGTCCAGAACAAGGGGCCGCAGTTTAAGGATAAGGGGGAAACCTTTTAGGACCGAGATGAGAAAAACATTTTTCACGCAGAGAATGGTGAATCTCTGGAATTATCTGCCACAGAAGGTAGTTGAGGCCAGTTCATTGGCTATATTTAAGAGGGAGTTAGATGTGGCCCTTGTGGCTAAAGGTATCAGGGGGTATGAAGAGAAGGCAGGTACAGGATACAGGATCATCAACAGCGGGCCCCGAGAGGACTCCACTCGTATTGGGCGCGCCGGCACAGTGAGAAGGCAGGCTGTCGACGTGAGCCCGTTGCGGCGCGTTAACCAGGCCATCAAGTCTATTCAATTGTGTTCAAAATGGCGGCGGCGCGGGCACACCGCGACGCCCTGTGTCTCCCTAGAATGGGAAAAATAGCAACGATCCCCTTACCTGCTTCAAGGCTGCTCACTCGGAGCAGTCTTGTACTCATCTCGTACAGCCGACAGGAACTTCTGGACTTCGGTTCCTGCGGCTGCAACAACTTTTTGGACGATCTCCCTCTTCCGTCTGAGCTCATCAGAGCAACAGAGCACCCGACTGGAGACCGCCAGGTGAGTCGCGGGGTTGGAGACCGCCATCCGACCCGCGGAGCCCAACCGACCCTCGGCCCTCGCCCGACTCCCGGCCCTCGCCCGACTCCCGGTCCTCACCGGATCCCCGGTCCTCGCTCGACTCCCGGCCCTCGCCTCGCCGACTCCCGACTCCCGGCCCTCGCCCGACTCCCGGCCCTCGCCCGACTCCCGGCCCTCGCCCGACTCCCGGCCCACGCCCGACTCCCGGCCCTCGCCCGACTCCCGGCCCTCACCGGATCCCCGGCCCTCGCCCGACTCCCGGCCCTCGCCCGACTCCCGGCCCACGCCCGACTCCCGGCCCTCGCCCGACTCCCGGCCCACGCCCGACTCCCGGCCCACGCCCGACTCCCGGCCCACGCCCGACGCCCGGTCCTCACCCGATCCCCGGCCCTGACCCGACCCCCGGCCCTCGCCCGACTCCCGGCCCTCACGGATCCCCGGTCCTCGCTCGACTCCCGGTTCTCTCGCCCGATCCCCGGCCCTGACCGCCCCCCGGTCCTCGCCCGACCCCCGGCCCCCGCCCGACCCCCGGTCCTCGCCCGACCCCCGGCCCACGCTCGACCCCCGGTTCTCGCTCGACTCCCGGTTCTCGCTCGACGCCCGGTCCTCACCGGATCCCCGGCCCTGACCCGACCCCCGGTCCTGGCCCGACTCCCGGTACTCACCCGATCCCCGGAGCCCAACCGTGCCGCGGAGCTGGAGAACGACAGGTGAGTCCCGGAGCTGGAGAACGACACCAGGCCCGTGGAGCTGGAGAACGCCGCGGAGCTGGAGACCACCACCCGACCCGTGGAGCTGGAGACCACCACCCGACCCGTGGAGCTGGAGACCACCACCCGACCCGTGGAGCTGGAGACTACCACCCGACCCGTGGAGCTGGAGACCACCACCCGACCCGTGGAGCTGGAGACCACCACCCGACCCGTGGAGCTGGAGACCACTACCCGACCCGTGGAGCTGGAGAACGCCACCCGACCCTTGGAGCTGGAGACCACCACCACCCGACCCTTGGAGCTGGAGACCACCACCCGACCCGGGGAGCTGGAGAACGCCACCCACCCGACCCGTGGAGCTGGAGAACGCCACCCGACCCGTGGAGCTGGAGACCACCACCCGACCCGTGGAGCTGGAGAACGCCACCCGACCCGTGGAGCTGGAGACAACCAAACCCGACCCATTGGAGCTGGAGACCACCACCCGACCCGGGGAGCTGGAGACCACCACCCGACCCATGGAGCTGGAGACCCATGGAGCTGGAGACCACCACCCGACCCGTGGAGCTGGAGAACGCCACCCGACCCGTGGAGCTGGAGACCACCACCCGACCCATGGAGCTGGAGAACGCCAGGTAAGCCCCGGGGCTGGATGCCATCAGCAGAGCCGCGGGGCTGAAGACCGCCTGCGGAGCAACGGAGTGGCAGAACACCAGCGCGCACCAAGCCAGCTCGGCCCACCAGAAGCACCAACAGACGGCGACGGGTACGAAAACACCGCCGGGGACGCAGAGGCGGGTTAAAGGCCAGGTTAGAGCTAGCCCCACACAGGGCAGCGATTCCTAGCCTTTTCCTCGCCAACGTGCGCTCACTGGCAAACAAAATGGATGAACTCCGGCTAAGGATCACCTCCCACAACCGGATCAAGGACTGCAACATCTTGATCTTCACTGAAACTTGGCTCAACACTGACGTTCCTGACAGCGCCATCCAGCTATCGGGGCGTCATTTACTCCGAGCGGACAGGACATCAGACTCTGGTAAGACCAGAGGGGGGGGTCTGTGCATTTATGTAAACAAAGCATGGTGCACGGACTCCACCATCATCGAGAGTCACTGCTCAGCTAACCTTAAATTCCTCTTGGTTAGATGCAGACCGTTCTATCTGCCCAGAGAGTTCACCTCCACTGTTGTGACTGCAGCCTATATCCCTCCTGATGCTAATGCCAAGCTTGCAATGAAAGAGCTGCATACTGCCATTAGCAAACAACAGACGCACAAACCCGAGGCAGCCTTCATTGTTGCGGGTGACTTCAATCACTCCAACCTGAAGACTGTACTCCCCAAATTCCACCAACATGTATCCTTCCCCACTAGAGTAGACAAGACACTGGACAAAGTCTACACCAATATGGCTGAAGCTTACAAAGCCATCCCCCTCCCCCACCTTGGTCAGTCTGATCACGTCTCATTGTTCCTGCTCCCTAAGTACTCCCCACTCATCAGACGGGTTAAACCAACTGTAAGGACAGTTAAAGTCTGGTCAGAGGAAGCGGACTTCACACTTCAGCAGTGTTTTGGAAACACTGACTGGAAGACGTTTGCAGCCCAGGCCACCCTTGACTCTCACACAGACATTGATTCCTATACATCCTCTGTTCTGGACTTTATAAACTCCACCATCAATAGTGTCACCTCCCTCAAACAGGTGACCATATACCCGAATCAGAAGCCATGGATGAACAGCGAGGTCAGGCTACTGCTGAAAGCACGGGACACCGCTTTCAGGTCAGGCGATGCTCGAGCCTACAGTTCATCCAGGGCTAACCTGAAGAGGGGCATCAGGAAGGCCAAGCACTGCCATATAAGCTCAGGATTGAGGAGCACTTCAACAACAACTCCGACCCCCGACGCATGTGGCAAGGCATCCAGGCCATCACGGACTACAGACCCTCCAACATCGCCCCCACATCCAGCGACGCCTCCTTCCTTGAGGAGCTTAATCACTTCTATGGCCGCTTCGACAGGGACAATCTAGAGACAGCCATCAAGGCTGTGCTACCTGCCGATCACCAACCCCTCACACTCACCCCCTACGACGTGTACGTGGCACTGAGTAGGGCTAATGCACGTAAGGCTGCTGGCCCTGACGGCATCCCCGGGCGCGTGCTCAGTGCCTGTGCTGCGCAGCTGACAGACGTCTGGACTGACATCTTCAACCTGTCACTTGCCCAAGCAGTTGTCCCCACTTGCCTTAAAGTCACCTCCATCGTGCCAGTGCCAAAACACTCCACTGCGGCAAGCCTCAACGACTTCCGCCCAGTTGCACTTACCCCCATCATCACCAAGTGCTTCGAGAGGCTGGTCCTGGCACACCTCAAAAGCTGCCTACCCCCCACACTGGATCCCTATCAGTTTGCCTAACGCAAGAACAGGAGTACGGATGATGCCATCTCAACGGCACTTCACTCCGCCCTCTCCCACCTTGACAACAGAGACACTTATGTAAGAATGCTGTTCATCGATTACAGCTCAGCATTCAACACCATTATTCCATCAAAACTGATCACCAAACTCGGTAACCTGGGCATCGACCCCTCCCTCTGCAACTGGATACTGGACTTTCTAACCAACAGACCCCAGTCTGTGAGGTTAGACAAGCACACCTCTTCAACCCTCACCCTGAACACCGGCGTTCCTCAGGGCTGTGTGCTGAGCCCCCTCCTCTACTCCCTCTTCACCTATGACTGCACACCTGTACATGGTACTAACACCATCATCAAGTATGCAGATGATACAACGGTGATTGGCCTCATCAGCAACAACGATGAGCTGGCCTACAGGGAGGAGGTCCAGCACTTAGCAGCATGGTGCGCTGACAACAACCTGGCCCTTAACTCCAAGAAGACCGAGGAGCTCATTGTAGACTTCAGGAAGTCCAGAGGCGGCACGCACACCCCCATCCACATTAACGGGACGGAGGTGGAACGTGTTTCTAGCTTCAGGTTCCTGGGAGTCAACATCTCCGATGACCTCTCTTTGACCCACAATACCTCTACTCTGATCAAGAAGGCTCATCAGCGTCTCTTCTTCCTGAGGAGACTGAAGAAGGTCCATCTGTCTCCTCAGATCCAGGTGAACTTCTACCGCTGCACCAGCGAGAGCATCCTTACCAACTGCATCACAGTATGGTATGGCAACTGCTCTGGCTCCGACCGGAAGGCATTGCAGAGGGTGGTGAAAATTGCCCAACGCATCACCGGTTCCACGCGCCCCTCCACTGAGTCTGTCCAAAGCAAGCGCTGTGTCTGCGGAGGGCGCTCAGCATCGCCAAGGACTGCTCTCACCCCAACCATGGACTGTTTACCCTCCTAAGGGGTTGGGAGGCGCTACAGGGTCTCTCCGTTGCCGAACCAGCAGGTCAAGGAACAGCTTCTTTCCGGCGGCTGTCACTCTACTAAACAACGTACCTCGGTGAGGACCAAATCAACCACCCCCCCCCCCCCCCCCCCCCCCCCCCCCCCCCGGACACTTATTATTTTTTTTTTAATTCAAATCGTTTGCTATGTCGCTCTTCAAGGGAGATGCTAAATGCATTTCGTTGTCTCTGTACTGTACACTGACAATGACAATTAAAATTGAATCTGAATCTGAATCTGAATCTGAGGATATTGAGTTGGATGATCAGCCATGATCATATTGAATTACGGTGCAAGCTCGAAGGGCCGAATGGCCTACTCCTGCACCTATTTTCTATGTTTCTATGTTTCTATATTCGTGGTTATTTTTACCAGTGGAATTTAAATGAGATCCAATGAGCAATAGAGAGCTGGAAGGCTGTAGCAGATGTTCAATTTACTCACAGAAGCCATGTTCAATGATAAGCAGTAGGATCATTTTTTAATTTAAATTTGAGGTTCAAACACGTGTGCTGAACCATATTTTTGGACCATTATCAATTTTATGGAACTCAAGAAGGTCATCTATGTTAAGATATCAAAGGAAAGGAGTTCAGTAAAAAAAGCAACTTGAATAGCTTTCTTTCTGTTTATCAACACCAGTGGCTAATTTTGAGCATTAATAGTTTATGGTGATGGAAACACACTCTCAGAAATCCAGTACAGATACATCTTATTAGAAATTTAATTTTATGTCTCTAATAAGGGATTAGTTTACGTGCATTATATTTTGGTACAAAATTCCCCACATGTCTCATTAACTTACTTTGAATCATGAGATTTTGAGACCTTTAATTTCCCCAAAGTAGCAATAATTCTGGAGGCTGGCTTACTGAATGTGATATGTTAATAAGTGGAAGAGGCTTATCTCCAAGTCCAAAGAGTTTGCCTTTAGCCTTAATAAAAGCAAATTTCAGATTTTACCAATGGTTATAAATTTCTCTGCGAAGTGTGAATAATTGACACATTTCTCATCCCCTGCTCAGATACAGAGGAGAAATAATATGTTCAGCACAAAACGAGCATGTAATTCTAAGGCAACTGAACACGATCCGGGCAAAGTTTTATGGCTGTTGGCACCCCTACATGAATCATTGATTTTCTGCAATCGTTTTAAATCAAAAGAATTGTTCTGCTTTAAAAGAAATGGAGTGTAAATATGAAATATGTATACAAATATGTAGTTATGTGGTCGAAATGTAAAGTGGGAGGGTTGGGGAAAAGGGCAAAAAAACACTTGTTATAATTGCTACAAATACTTTCAATGCAAATCTGAAATTGCTTTACTATTGCTACAGATGATGAACAGCCTAGAGAAAAAAAATGTACCTCATTCAAACAGGGCGGACTGAGAATGCAATATAAATGGGAAAAAGTTATATTTTCTTATTCATGTTCATCACATGTAGCCATGATAAAGCAATTACAATGATGCACAGTAAAAGATTGTGGCATTGGTATTGGTTTATTGATGTACTGAGATAGAATGGAAAAACCTTGTTTTGCTGATATCTGGGAAATTCGTGCCATGCATTAGCGTAAAAGAGAAAATAAACAGAATACAGAGAATGGTGTTGCAGCTACAGTGACAGTAAAGATTAAAAAACAACGATGTAGATTGAAAGATAAGGAATTTATCCTTAGCATATAAGAGGTTGCTATGTTTAGGCCCTCAACTTCATGAATGAATGATTGAATGAATGAATGGATGTTTGAATGAGTGAATGCATGAATGAGTGAATGAATGCGTGGATGAGTGAATGAGTGAATGGATGAGTGATGAATGAATGAATGAGTGAATTAATGAATGAATGAGTGAATGTACAGCCTCCAAATCGCATTTTTTCACATTATAAAAGGGTGCAATTGAATTAATTAAAGCCCATACAGATTAATTTTCATAAATTCAGACTTTAGATCTTACCTTTCAGTTCCAGTTGATTCACAAAGTTTGACTGCAGTACCTCAGCAGGACTTTGCTTTCAAAGCTTTGTTCCTCGTCTATCCACTTAGCTGCACATTCGTCAGACTTCTTAATGCTTTTCATACTAAATTCAATTACCCTTCTGCAAGTTTCCACGACATGCATTCCACAGAACAACAAAGAACCTTCATCGGAACCTCCAGTAAAACAGGCATCAGTGAAGTCTTCTCAGCCATGTTATGTGCTCCCTGCCTAGCTAACCTGAAACAAAGCGCATGATTGGCCAACTGGTGTTCGAATTAATGTCAAACGTGCTTTGATTGGACTAAAAATACCCGAAAATTTTCATTTTTTTCTCTAATTTAATAAAAATGTACAAGTTTTGTTCTTGACGAGTTTCAGGGATGATTTATATAATAATTTTACACAATATGTGAAAATTTCATGTAGTTCCGTCACTTGGGTCACGATACAACACAAAAAAGCTCCTCGGCCCACAGCCTATTGGCTTTGTTGTCAATGTAGTTGGAACAGGACAAATTGTTGGTGAATATTTATACATACGAACATGAAGCTCTCAACCAAAGTTTCTGACTGGGACGTGTACACCATCCTGTGACCTGAAGTCCATTACCAATTCCTTTGTTTTGCTGACATTGAGGAAAAAGTTGTTGTCTTGACACTGTGCTATTGAGTTCTCCATCTCCTTCCTGTGCTCAGTCTCATTTTCTGAGATCCATGGTGGTGTTATCTGATAACTTGTAAACAGTGCGAGAGCAGAATTTGGATGCACAGTCATGAGTGTATAGGGAGTATATATAGTAAGAGGCTGTGAATGCAGCCTTGAGGGACACGGTGGTGAGAATTATTCTTCAACAAACTGGTGCTTCCACTGTAAATCCAGATTCTCTTGGCTGAGGTCCATTGTTTTCTTATTTCTGTTAGTGCTGTTAATTCTTCACTTTATCTTTTTGTGAATTTTTTATGGTCCAGTCTTTTTTGGTTTATTATGCATCAGATGTCAAGATTCAAGAACACTTAAGTCACAAAATCTTGCTTGGGAGAAGTGTTTGCAGATTTAAATAGATGCTTTCAAAGGATTTGGGGCATGTCATCAAGTATTTCTGAAACACGTACTCTTATTATTGGCAGGATGATTTGTATTAAGAAGGACAGATGTAAGCGCATGTTAGAACTTGAAAGGTACAGAAACCAAGAAGTTGCGTTCATTGTGCTTTTGTTGGATAAGATCATTCTAATTATAAAACATTTAAAATCATTGAGCCTGCAAAGTAATCCAATTGATCACTGAAACATTGTAGTTACTGATGTGTCAGGCCTAAAGCCCCAGTGAGCTATCGACTTCATGTTAACCTTATGATATATTCTTTGAAGAAGCTTTCACATCCTTAATCAGTTCCAGAATTCAGAATGAATTCTCTTTTCTCTGAGATAAGCTTAATGCTTTCTCAGCTCGCTTCGAAAGGGAGAACATCAATGTACTTTTATGGCCCTCCACAAGCACTGATGACATTGTGATCGGTCTACGAGGCTAACATAGGAAGATCCTATCTGAGGGATCAAATGCTCAACTTAGCGTTGTCATTTCCACCTGAGTCATAGGACTGTATAGCATACAAACAGGTTCCTCGGCCCATACCAATCAAATTGGTATCCTGGGTGAGTCAATTTTCCAGTATATGTCCCGTACCTCTCTAAACCCTTCCTATCCACATATCTGTGCAGCTTCCACTATCAAGGTGAGCAAATTATAAGGTTAATTGAAAACCACCACTCAGCTGACATCAGGCTCCTACAAGTGCTAAACATTTTGATTGTTTGCCTTCTTCAAAAGAAAGCATCTTTCTAAGTTGACTCTTAGATCTCATTGCAGTCTCCAATGTTCTATTCATAGGAGTCCCATGGAGAATTATTCTCTTGTTAGCACAGAATATACACACGTTTAGGAACCTGCTGAATTAAGAATAGGCCTGAATTTGGTCTGTTCTCAGTTTTCAACAGCCTGCATATTGCACTAGGTTAATTCTTGTACTTTAAATCAAAGAGTGTTAAGAAAGTTAAAGCACAGAAGGAGGTCATTTGATATTTCATTCCTTACTAGCTCTCTGATAATGTTATCCAAACATTCCCACTGATTTGCTTTCATTCCATAGGCCTATACATTTTTCACCACGCATTTGTTCTAATCTCTTTTAAAATTTATTATTGAATTTAGGGCTGGCACATCCAATTCAGCATCTTGCAATGTCCCTCCCTCCCCCAATAATTTACAGCCACAACACATGAAAGTGGTGACACAGTTAGCCAAGAAAATGTGATGAGATTATAATGAATGGCAGTGTTAGCTCCAGGAGCTGAATGACCCTTGCTCCTATGTTCTATGTTTCTATATTTTCAGTACCAGGTAGTTTTTATTCTAATTAGTTAATAAGATGTAGGGTCGCTAGCAAGGCCAGATGTTATGGCATCTTCAAGTGCCTTAAAATACTGCAGTGGCAGCCATCCTGATAATTGCACTCTGCCTGGAGAAGGTACTCACACAATGTTGATAAATTGGAATAATGACTAAGTTACAGTGAAGGAAACAGTGATAATTTACCAAGTCCAAATGAAGAGGGATTTATAGGCGGAGGCATTCCTCCTGCCTTGTCATCTTGTTATTGAGTTGCATTTCTGGTTCACAATTAACCCAAGACCTTAGGACAGGGGTTCCCTTTTTTGTCCTGTTTACCCCTGGCAACTTTAATAGCACATAACAAAGTTATTTCACTTATTTATGAACAACTAATGATGATACCGGTATACAAGAACTGATAGCGGTATACAAGAACCAAACACAGTCAGTCAATGAGACGAAATATGTACAAATCCAGAATCATCAACTTTACCCCTTGGGTAGGCAAAATTTACCCCAGGTTGGGAACCCTTGCCCTAGGACAATAATGGTTGGGAATTTGATAAAGATAAGGCCATTACAGGTCAATGTGAGATGATTGGACTTACGCATTTTAGAAATAGTGACATGACTTACAACACAATGTCCCAAACCTGCATGTTGCATGTGGGTACGGACTGTGAATCTAAGGGATTACAAATAGAACTAAACACCGTAATCCTTTACAAACATCCTCATGTATGACTTACTATTGAAATGTATAAAGTCATAGATAAGGTTGATGGTCAGACTCTTTTTCTCGGGATGGAATTGTCAAATACTAGAGCACATAGGCTTAAGGTGAGAGCGGCAAAGTTTAAAGGAAACATATGAGACAAGTATTTTCCACAGAGAATGGGAGGTGCCTGGACCAGGAAAGGTGATGGAGGCAGACACAATAACTATATTTAAGAGCCATTCGGGCAGACACATGAACACACAAGTAATAGAATGATACCAATTTGGTAAGGCTGGACTCATAGCCGCCCAGATATGGTAGGGTGTTGACCTGTTCTATTACTTAATGTACTGAAATAATCGGACAGATACATGGATAGGAAAGATTTAGAAGGACATGGGTCAAATGCGGGTAAATGCGACTAGCTTCGATGGGGCAAAGATGAGTTGGGCCATAAAGCTGTTTCCATGCAGTATGACTCAATGTCACTAATGCTATCGATAAAATGGCTGAACACTGTTAGGCCCAGGACTGTCCTGATATATGCCTGTACTCATGCTTTGGGGCTGAGATGGTTGACTCGAACATCCGCAATCATCCTCCTTTTACATGAAAGTAATTCCAACCATTGGAGAGCTTCCCTTTGAACCTCCTTGTCTTAAGGCTTTATTGGGCTCGTTTATGCCTGAGTTATCCTCATTCTCCCATCACTTTGCCCATCATCTCTGCCCATGATTAGGTAAAGACTGCAACGACCTGTGGACCCAGGTAGTCCTGCGAAGTTAGGTATCAGTGAGCAGTTTATAGGTGATTAAAAACTAACCAATGTAGTTGTATTTTGTTGCTTTTAGTACTTTGCTGAACAGGCTGATTGGGATATATTTGGGCAAATTGGATTTGTCATTTTTTGTGAAGAGGGCATAGCAAGTAATATTGGAATTTGTCAAGACGATCCCCATACTATAACAGCTTATTAAGAGATGTAGCTAATTCTGGAACATGTCTTCAACCCAGCAGAACAGATACATTTTTCAGGACTGGATAAAAGTAACAGGTTTCCTACCCTAAAGGGATATTAGTGAATTGGTCAGATGCATTGTTAACATCAATAAAATTCTGTTGTTATCAGCATAATCAACAATAGTTTTCCATTCCAGTTTGGTCCAATATCCTAATTTCTACTATGAACTACCACGTAGGAATCTGGATTAATATAGAAACATAGAAACATAGAAACTAGGTGCAGGAGTAGGCCATTCGGGCCTTCGAGCCTGCACCGCCATTCAATATGATCATGGCTGATCATCCAACTCAGTATCCCGTACCTGCCTTCTCTGCATACCCTCTGATCCCCTTAGCCACAAGGGCCACATCTAACTCCCTCTTAAATATAGCCAATGAACTGGCCTCGACTACCCTCTGTGACAGAGAGTTCCAGAGATTCACCACTCTCTGTGTGAAAAAAGTTCTTCTCATCTCGGTTTTAAAGGATTTTCCCTTTATCCTTAAGCTGTGACCCCTTGTCCTGGACTTCCCCAACATCGGGAGCAATCTTCCTGCATCTAGCCTGTCCAATCCCTTCAGAATTTTGTAAGTTTCTATAAGATCCCCTCTCAATCTCCTAAATTCTAGAGAGTATAAACCAAGTCTATCCAGTCTTTCTTCATAAGACAGTCCTGACATCCCAGGAATCAGTCTGGTGAACCTTCTCTGCACTCCCTCTATGGCAATAATGTCCTTCCTCAGATTTGGAGACCAAAACTGTACGCAATACTCCAGGTGTGGTCTCACCAAGACCCTGTACAACTGCAGTAGAACCTCCCTGCTCCTATACTCAAATCCTTTTGCAATGAAAGCTAACATACCATTCGCTTTCTTCACTGCCTGCTGCACCTGCATGCCTACCTTCAATGACTGGTGTAATGTGACACCCAGGTCTCGCTGCATCTCCCCTTTTCCTAGTTGCCCACCATTTAGATAATAGTCTGCTTTCCTGTTTTTGCCACCAAAATGGATAACCTCACATTATACTGCATCTGCCAAACATTTGCCCACTCACCCAGCCTATCCAAGTCACCTTGCAGTCTCCTAGAATCCTCCTCACAGCTAACACTGCCCCCCAGCTTAGTGTCATCCGCAAACTTGGAGATATTGCCTTCAATTCCCTCATCCAGATCATTAATATATATTGTAAATAGCTGGGGTCCCAGCACTGAGCCTTGCGGTACCCCACTAGTCACTGCCTGCCATTGTGAAAAGGACCCGTTTACTCCTACTCTTTGCTTCCTGTTTGCCAGCCAGTTCTCTATCCACATCAATACTGAACCCCCAATGCCATGTGCTTTAAGTTTGTATACTAATCTCCTATGTGGGACCTTGTCGAAAGCCTTCTGGAAGTCCAGATACACCACATCCACTGGTTCTCCCCTATCCACGCTACTAGTTACATCCTCGCAAAATTCTATAGGATTCGTCAGACATGATTTACCTTTTGTAAATCCATGCTGACTTTGTCAAATGATTTCACCACTTTCCAAATGTGCTGCTATCCCATCTTTAATAACTGACTCTAGCAGTTTCCCTTACTACCGATGTTAGACTAACTGGTCTGTAATTCCGTGTTTTCTCTCTCCCTCCCTTCTTAAAAAGTGGGGTTACGTTTGCTACCCGCCAATCCCCAGGAACTACTCCAGAATCTAAAGAGTTTTGAAAGATTATTACTAATGCATCCACTATTTCTGGAGCTACTTCCTTAAGTACTCTGGGATGCCGCCTATCTGGCCCTGGGGATTTATCAGCCTTTAATCCATTCAATTTACCCAACACCACTTCCCGGCTAACCTGGATTTCACTCAATTCCTCCAACTCCTTTGACCCGCGGTCCCCTGCTATTTCCGGCAGATTATTTATGTCTTCCTTTGTGAAGATGGAACCAAAGTAGTTATTCAAATGGTCCGCCATATCCTTGTTCCCCATGATCAACTCACCTGTTTCTGACTGCAAGGGACCTACATTTGTTTTAACTAATCTCTTTCTTTTCACATATCTATAAAAACTTTTGCAGTCAGTTTTTATGTTCCCTGCCAGTTTTCTTTCATAATCTATTTTTCCTTTCATAATTAAGCCCTTTGTCCTCCTCTGCTGGTCTCTGAATTTCTCCCCCAGTATGTTGCTTTTTCTGGCTAATTTGTACGCATCATCCTTCGCTTTGATACTATTCCTGATTTCCCTTGTTATCCACGGATGTACTACCTTCCCTGATTTATTCTTTTGCCAAATTGGGATGAACAATTTTTGTAGTTCATCCATGCAGTCTTTAAATGTCTTCCATTGCATATCCACCGTCAACCCTTTTAGAATTAATTGCCAGTCAATCTTGGCCAATTCACGTCTCATACCCTCAAAGTTACCTTTCTTTAAGTTCAGAACCATTGTTTCTGAATTAACAATGTCACTCTCCATCCTAATGAAGAACTCAACCATATTATGGCCACTCTTGCCCAAGGGGGCACGTACAACAAGACTGCTAACTAACCCTTTCTCATTACTCAATACCCAGTCTAAAATAGCCTACTCTCTCGTTGGTTCCTCTACATGTTAATTAATGTTTATTAATTAATGACAATTAAATTGAATCTTGAATCTTGAATCTTGAATCTTGAATGTTGATTTAGATAACTATCCCGCATACATTCCAAGAAATCCTCTTCCTCAGCACCCCTGCCAATTTGATTCACCCAATCTATATGTAGATTGAAGTCACCCATTAGAACTGTTTTGCCTTTGTCACACGCATTTCTAATTTCCTGTTTGATACCATCTCCAACTTCACTACTACTGTTAGGTGGCCTGTACACAACACCCACCAGCGTTTTCTGCCCCTTAGTGTTTCGCAGCTCTACCCATACCGATTCCACATCCTCCAAAATAATGTCTTTCCTTTCCATTGCGTTAATCTCCTCTCTAATCAGCAACGCTACCCCACCTCCTTTTCCTTTCTCTCTATCCCTCCTGAATATTGAATATCCCTGGATGTTCAACTCCCAGCCTTGGTCACCCTAGAGCCATGTCTCCGTCTGCACATTCAACTCATCCACCTTATTACGAATGCTCCTTGCATTGAGAGACAAAGCCTTCTGGCTTGTTTTTACAACACTCTTACCACTTATACAATTATGTTGAAAAGTGGCCCTTTTTGATTTTTGCCCTGGTTTTGTCTGCCTGCCACTTTTTCTTTTCACCTTGCTACCTATTGCTTCTACCCTCATTTTACACCCCTCTGTCTCTACGCTCACACATTTAAGAAACCCTATCCCTTTAACTCCATCCTCCACTATCCCATTCAACACCCCACCCCCCTTATTCAGTTTAAATCCACCCGTGTAGCAGTGGCAAACCTGCCTGCCAGAATGCTGGTCCCACACCTGTTAAGATGCAATCCGTCCTTTTGTACAGTTCCCCCATACCCCAAAACAGATCCCAGTGATCTAAGAATCCAAATCCCTGCCCCGTGCACCAGTTCCTCAGCCACACGTTCAGGTCCCGTATCTCCCTGTTCCTGCTCTCGCCAGCACGAGGAACTGGAAGCAAACCGGAGATAACAACCCTGGAGGTCCTGCTTTTCAGCATTTTTCCGAGCTCTCTAAAGTCACGCTGCAGAATATTCATCCCCTTCTTTGGGACATCGTTTGTGCCGACATGCACTACCACTTCCGGATGTTCACCTTCGCCCTTGAGGATTTTCTGCACTCTGTCCGTGACATCCTGGATCCTGGCACCAGGAAGGCAGCACGCCATCCTCGCATCCCGTCTGTTGCCGCAGAAACCCCTGTCCGTACCTCTCGCAATGGAGTCTCCCACTACAATGGCGTTGCCTGCCTTAGGCCTTTTTGGTTTTGGCTCAACAGCCCTATTCGCATTGCAAGCCAGTCCGCCGCTCAGTGTAATATCCAATAGCAATATCCACTGCACTATTGTACCTGAGTTATGCAGTCTCTAAGTTATACAAACTGACTCTAAGTATTTCTATTGGCCTGTATAGTTCATAACTGGGAATAATTGCAAAGGTCAAAATGTAGGCTCCTCTATTATAAGCCAATATTACTCTCAAGGGGCTAATAAGCATCTCAGTACAGCATAAAAACAAATGATGAAAATTACATCAAAGTGTTTATTCATCTCCTGGCCGCTTTAACTGAGGCAGGCATGCATCTCTAAGCAATTATTCCAGCTGTATGTACAAAAGGTCACCTCCAGATCAGTTGTACAGTGTACAGAAAATATCAATCCAGCTATGTTCACTGCACCATGTCGTATAACCATGCCCACAATACACAATCCTCAACCACTAATATTTCTTATCATATTATTATTCTCTTCACTCCTGTGCCTTACAGACCTGAGACTATTAGAGCATAGGAGATTATTCTCCTCATCTCTGTTTATGAAGTGATTTCAAATGTATTATATGGTGTAATGACATTAAGAATAAAATAACTCATCCACAGCAATGCTTGGTATAAATATTCAGGTATTTTATGATGAGCAACATATTTATAATATGCTGAATGGTACTTAATAGAAAAAGCTTTTCTTTTTGTACAACAGCTAATGCAAATTTGGAATGTATGTGCAATAGGATTTGTTCTATAACTTTTATTCCATATTTTACAATGTGTGCTGAGTATACCAATATACAGGACACTGCAGTGCAAAGGAGAATGATTCTTCAATGTCCATTATGGGCAATGGTGTGTTGTGTGTGTAAGAACTGTAAACACTGGGCCTTCAGAAATAATGACAGAGGGCAAGGACGGACGTGAATACTGACACAAGTGACTGCAGATGCTAGAATCTTGAAGAAAAATAAACTGCTAGTCAGGTGCATCCTTGAAGGGAAAAGAACACATGATAAATCGGGTCAGAATCCATCTTCAGACCAATAGACTAGATGGGATATAGTACGTTAAAAAAAAAATGAGGGAGAGGTGTGAGTTAGAGGAGGCAGGAGATGGGTGGATTGATTGTGAGGAGGGGTTAATTGAAAGATGTCAAGTGGAGGAGAGAGGGGTGGAGATAGTAACCAAGTCTGGAGTTGATAAGTGGAGAAGACAAAGTGGTGAGGATCGTGAAATCTGATCCGAAAGGAAGCTGGGGGATGAAATGTAGAACCATAGGGAAGGATGGGTGATGAGGGGAATGAAATGAGGTAGCACACGCTATTCATTTCTGCTTTAGCTCCCTCTCCCCCACTGCATTCAGCTTTCCCCCAGCATACACTTTTCTTTCCAGACCGCACACCCTCTTCACCCACCCCTTCCCAGGTACTGTGTACCGGTTGCTCAACGCTGTAACTCCCCCTCCCATTCCTGCACTGACCTTTCTGTTCTGGGCCTCTTCCATTGTCAGAGTGAGGTCCAGCACAAATTAGAAGAACAGCACCTCATATCTCGCTTAGGTAGCTTGCATCCCACCGGTATGAACATTGACTTCTCTAATTTCAAATAGCCCTTGCTTTCTCCAACCCCTCCCACTTCCCAGTTCTCCTACCAGTCTTACTGTCTCCGACTACATTTTATCTCTGTACCACACACCCCCCTGACATCGGTCTGAAGAAAGGTCTCGGCCCGAAACGTCACCCAATCCTTCTCTCCATAGATGCCGCCTGTCCCGCTGAGTTCCTCCAGCATTTTGTGTCTACCTTCCCAGGTACTTTTCCCTTCAACCACAGGAGGTGTAATATCCCTCACCTCCATTCAGGGACCCAAACTACCCTCCTAAATAGCAGGTAAGAGATTTGTTAAGTAATACAATATTTAATTAACTACCATATAAATATATAAAATTTCAATCATCTTATTAATCAATCTCTACATGCTTAATGCAAATCCCACTGAAAATAGTAAACATTGTAGATTGTCACATGACAGGTGAGACCTTCTTAACTTAAGAATGGTATTCTATATTGCACCTTATTCTACCAGTCATTCACTCAAACTCATCTCTCATCCACTTTGGTTTGCATGACATTAAGGAAGTGTTAACGAACTGGTAACATTTATTTTTTGCTGCAACAATATAATTGGCTGGGGTACCTTAAAGAAAAACACATGGAAATTGCACCTTTTGCCCATTTCCAGGAGTTTTTGATTAACACTTGCTGCCTTAGTGACAAATATAGAGCAGGTCTATGCAGCAAGTACTTCTAAATGTATAAGCATTCGCAATTTGCATTTACATCACAGGAAATGTCCCGGGGCTTCACAGAAAGGAAAAATTGATAGTTGATATGCAATAGTGAAAAAGAGTTAACTGAAAACCTAGAGATGTTTTTACGGGAATGAACAGAGATGAACAGGAATGGGAGAAAAGCAGTGAGACAGAGAAATGGTGCCAGGACTAGTGGGTCTGAGCTCCAGGCAGAAATGGAGTAGAAATGGAGCGCAGGAAGATGAGGGGTGATCTTATAGAGGTATATAAGATCATGAGAGGAATAGTTTGGGTAGATACTTGCCCAGAGTGGGTGAATTGAGGACCAGAGGACATAGGTTTAAAATGAATGGGGAAAAATTTAATGGGAAACTCAGAGGTATCCTTTTCACACAAAGGATGGTGGATGTATGGAACAAGCTGCCAGAAGAGGTAGTAGAGGCAGGGTCTATCTCAACATCTACCATCAAGGGCGCCGCATGATTGGCAGCCCCGCAAACAGTCTGGTTTCTCGACTTTTTTTAATTTTTAGTGTGTGTTAAAAGTCTGTGAAAATGTTCTCCGGTTTGTTTTATGTGGGGGGAGGGGGAAACTTTTTATCAGTTTCTTACCTTGCTGGAGATGCGATTGCTTTCTGGATCACATCTCCGGCCACTCTGCGGCCTAACATCATGGAACTGGAGGCCTCCTCGGACTGACTTTGTGCCCCACTGCGAGAAGATCCCTTTCCTCGGATCGCTACAACCACGGCCTGCAGACTTTACCATCAATAGCTCTCAATCTTGGGAGAGGCTACTCAGGAGCCAACGGCGCAGAGGCTCGAACAGCCCAGGCGTGAGGTCCTCGCTGGCACAGGGCGCTGACATCCCCCCGATGCAGGGGCTGATTGCCCCGATGTGGAGGGCCTGACCGCCAGCTATGGGAGTCAAGATCATCCTGTCAACGGAGGGCTCGAGGCCTCCGACCACGGGAGAGCATAGAGGGGAAAAGATTTTAACTCATTTTCACCTTCCACCATGGCGAGGAATGTGGAGGAGTCACTGTGGTGGATGTTTATGTTAAAATGTATTTTGGGTGTTCCGTTGCTTTTTATTTGTATAGAGGAGTAAATCTGCAGGGAGATCACAGATAGCTACAGGAATAAAAGAGTTGGAAAAGTGAGGGATTTTAACTTTCCAAATATCGACTGGGGCTTCGGTGGGGTGGAATTTGTTAAATGTGTTTAGAATTATTTTCTCATCAATATGCAGATGGCCATTCTAGAGAAGGAGCAAAGCCCAACCTCCTCTTGGGAAATAAGGCAGAGCATGCAAATTAATTGTTCATTGTGAAGCTGTGAGTGGCCAGTGACCGGAAATCAATTCGATTTTTATAATGATCAAGGGAAATGGTAGAAACGGTCCAAAAGTCAATGTCCTAAATTACGGCAAGGCCAATTTTGAATATGTTAGACAGAAACTTTCAGAAGTTGATTGGGCGAAAGTGTTTGCAGGTAAAGGGATATTCCACCACTCACCCATTCCTCCAAAGCAACCCGTTCTCCCAACATAATCAATCCTTTCCGGAGCCAATGAATGGACACGACATTTGGGTCGGTGATCTCTTGAGCCAATCAATCCTTCCTGGGGGGGGGGGGGGGGGGGGGGCAAGAATCTCATTCTCTCCTTACTCACCTTGAAGTTGCTGATTTCATTGTCTCTCTGTCACCTTTCCTTCCCTCTCCTTTTCCCTACCCGCAGTCACTCCCTCCCTCACTTCTCCCCTTTTGCACTCCCCCACTAAAGACATTGTTTAAATAACATTTCTTCTCCTCCCATCCCCCACTCCATCAACTCTTAGCTTCTGTATAGGCAGCAGAGATCACATTGTGATGTCATTTTCGGTTGTCGAAATGTTCACTGCAGCTTGTGTAAATGAGATCTCATTTTGATTGGACAACTGTGAGCTGCCATTGTGACATTGTCACTGGAAGCTGCTATAAAAGTCTCCCACTCATAGGCAGTTATTATTTTCAAAGTTGGTCTTTTTTAAACTTTAAATATCAATAACGTAAATTATAACAGGAAATGTGAAGAAACTTGATACTAACAATCACAGGAAAGAGCTAAGTAAGATTCTGCAAAAATGTTTGTGCTATTATGTACCGTTTTGGCGTAGTCCCTTGATCTCACAGACAGACGGATGGACGGACGGACAGACGGGCGGGCGGGCAGGCGGGCTAGTGGGCAGACAGACAGACAGACAGACAGACAGACAGACAGACAGACAGACAGACAGACAGACAGACAGATAGACAGACAGACAGACAGACAGACAGACAGACAGACAAGACAAAACTTTTAATAGTATATAGATAAGAGATAGAAGATAGAAGATAGATGGACCAAATACAAGCAAGTGGAATTAGATTAGATGGTGCATGTTGGTCAGCATTGTTGAGTTGGGGCAAAGGTTCTGTTACTGTTCTGTATGACTCTATGACTGATTCTATGACAGTTTTATTTTTACACTCAACCTCTGTGGCTATGAAGCCAATAATTCTAATTGCCATTTTAAATATTTGCAATATTTATTTTTTGTGAGGGTATTTGCAAATAATATTTTTTCTTGGCATTTTTGACAAACATACTGTATAGTATGGAGCCACATTTAAAACAGCTGTCAGAACAATTCTATGGATGAGCTTCACCTAGGAACTGACTTACTTGCAGAAATTTACAATCGGGGAACTGCTTCAGGTAATGGTGAATTTAATTGGTAGCCAAGAGAGTGCTCAGGCAGTTACCTGCACAGAACAAGGTCTGGCTGATTATGCATTTTGAATGTGTTTAGATATGAAATTTAATAGAAGGCTGAAAACTAGGTCAGAATTATTTAAAACTTGGCGATCCATTAAAAACCCAACCCCAACCTGCTCTACACTCTGCACTGGACCACTTGGACAATAAAATCACACACGACAGGCGGTTATTCATAGACTACAGCTTGGCGTTTAACACCATCATCCCCTCCTACCTGATTACCAACCTCAGGGAACTGGGTCTCTGTGCATCCCTCTTGACCCTTGACTTCCTCATCAACAGACAATAAGTTGTACCAAATTGGCAGCAACATTTCCTCATTGATAACTATCAGCATGGGAGTACCTCAAGGCTGTGTGCTCAGCCCCCTGCATTACTCATTCTATACTTATGGCTGTGTAGTCAGACATAGTTCAAACGTCATCATCAAGTTCGCCAGCGAAACTACCATTCTTGGGCAAATTACAGATGGCAACTCAAACGCCCAGGAACAAAAAACATTGCAAAAAATGAAGAACACTGTCCAACCCACCACAGGTACTGACCTCCCCATACAAGAGTCTACAAGAATTACTGCCTCAAAAAGGCAGCCGGCATCATCAAGGATCCACACCACCCTGACCACACTTTCTTTTCACACCTGCCTTTGGGAAGAAGGTATAGGAGCCTTAAAACTGAGCTCAGGTTTAGGAGCAACTTCTTTCCTCCAGCCATCAGGTTATTAAACTCAAGAACCTCCAAGTAGGCTCTGAACAATGTAGACTTGGGGGTATTCTTCTGACTTTGCACTGTTATTGTTTGTTTGTCTATTTTACTTATACACTGAACTTTTTTTGTTGTTCATTATGGGTTTTACTGAGTACTATGTTTACGAATCTGTTGTGCTGCTGCAAGTTACAATTTCATTGTTCTGTTTCGGGACATATGACAATAAAACAGTCTTGTCTCTTGACTCTTAACTACTTTGAAGGTCAAACGTTCTTTGGGTATTTCAAGGCTCTTTGCAGACCAAGTGAAAATTTGGAGATGTGAATATTCAGTTTATACGTTGTTTCGAAGGGAACTTTATGCATAAACGGAAAGAGAGATAAGACTGGTGGTGTTGATTGAACGAGCATCTTCTGTTCCATAAAGCATGAAGATGTTTTTACACATTCTGTTAACCACAGGCTAATAGATTGTTCTGTTCA
Source organism: Leucoraja erinaceus (assembly GCF_028641065.1). Classification (NCBI taxonomy): domain Eukaryota; kingdom Metazoa; phylum Chordata; class Chondrichthyes; order Rajiformes; family Rajidae; genus Leucoraja; species Leucoraja erinaceus. The sequence goes on along the minus strand of NC_073387.1, from coordinate 31,162,142 downwards.
ATTTGGACTGTTGTGGTTTGTAAGCCCTGGGGAAGCTCACATTTCAGAAATCCCACGCTCGTGTGATTGATTGTACTGAAGATCATCCGTAATATATACTTCTCTACATTGACTTATTTTTCTGTTCAATTGAAACAAAATCAATAAAACAATTCAATTACACTTCTGAAATCTCTTGCTGTGAAATACATGTCATCAATAGATTATCTAATTAGGATCCAATTTCAATATGTGTTTGAAATGTATAGAGTAAAAATGTTTCCTTTGGCCACCAGCCTGAATCTTGTTCTAAAGAATTGTCCATCTAGTGACATAAGAAAAATAGCAGATGATGGGCTTTACTCCAATGCTGAGCTGCACCTGAATTCTGGGCCTTAAACTAGCACTAGCCCTGATCCAGTGCTGGGCTCACTATCTTTGGAATGTTTCTTATCTTGCAGTTGCTTATGGCAGTGTTTCTTATTTTCAGCCCAATTGGAGATATAAAGAATCCATTTTGGAATTATGGTTGTAAATGCAGAGAAGGATATTTAACCACCAGTTAGAGGAGTTGACACTAGAAAGAGGAGTTATCCTTCATATTCATATTCACTTCCAACCCCACGACACTGATTTATCTCTTGATACCTCCAAAGCAATAAATAATTTAATGTTATTCTCATTTCTCGCACAAAAGATGTTGTGTCTTCTTTTCTTAATGTAAATACTGGTTCTGTTCTGTTGTTTTGCACAATCCCACAAGCATTGCCACTTTCATTTCACTGTACATCTTGTATGTGTTTGTGACAAATAAAGTCGACTTGACTTGGCTTGATGTAGTTTACAGATGTAGCTTGGTGGAGTTTCAAGCTTATTGATCCAGCAATTATTTGATAAATAGAGCTGTTTAGAGGCTTTAACATTGGTATGTTTGACATTTGGTGCACTGCCTGAAACTGACATAGGTCATATAACATCAACAATGTGGCAGAAAAACAGGCCCTTCAGACCACCATATGTATCTGCACTAACCATGGTGCGATTCTACATTATTCCCATCAGCCTGCATATGGTCCATATCCCTCAACTCACTACCAGCTTCTGTGTCTATCTATACGCCTCCTAAATGTTGCTATTATATCTGACCCGACCCTGTTACCTCCCCCTAATCTAACCACTACATTTCTAACCTGGTGGAATTCCCACTTAGACAACATTTTAGGCGAGTGCAGGAGACTCTGCGCTCGCCACATGGTCGCCACATGTTCGCAGATGGTTTCTGGTGAGTCTCCTTCATGGTCGCGAGGAGTTCCCACATTCTGGGAACTAGTTGCTGCCTCAATATGGTCGCCGCAAATTTTTCAACATGTTGAAAAATTTTCTGCGACCAAAAATTGATCGCCATGGGGAACATCAATAATCTGTAGTCGTAGGTTTCAAGATTCAAGATTCAACAGAGTTTATTGTCATGCGTCCCAGATAGGACAATGAAATTCTTGCTTTGCTTCAGCAAAACAGAATATAGTAGGCATAAATAAATACAGAACAGAACTGATCAGTGTGACCATATACCAATGATATATATATATATATATATATACACATAAATAAACAGATAAAGTGCAATAGGCTATTAATGATCAAAGTTTTGTTTGAATTGAGTTTAATAGCCTGATGGTATAGTATATATTATATTAAATGTATCTTATATAATCTTGTATTGAAAAGAAGTTATATCTTAAAAATTCGGATTAGGCAGTGGGCCTCTCAGGCCATTTGGTCACAGGTCATAGAAACATAGAAATTAGATGCAGGAGTAGGCCCTTCGAGCCTGCACCGCCATTCAATATGATCATGGCTGATCATCCAACTCAGTATCCCGTACCTGCCTTCTCTCCATACCCCCTGATCCCCTTAGCCGCAAGGGCCACATCTAACTCACTCTTAAATATAGCCAATGAACTGGCCTCAACTACCCTGTGTGGCAGAGAGTTCCAGAGATTCACCACTCTCTGTGTGAAAAAAGTTCTTCTCATCTCGGTTTTAAAGGATTTCCCCCTTATCCTTAAGCTGTGACCCCTTGTCCTGGACTTCCCTAACATCGGGAACAATCTTCCTGTATCTAGCCTGTCCAACCCCTTAAGAATTTTGTAAGTTTCTATAAGATCCCCTCTCAATCTCCTAAATTCTAGAGAGTATAAACCAAGTATCCAGTCTTTCTTCATAAGACAGTCCTGACATCCCAGGAATCAGTCTGGTGAACCGTCTCTGCACTCCCTCTATGGCAATAATGTCCTTCCTCAGATTTGGAGACCAAAACTGTACGCAATACTCCAGGTGTGGTCTCACCAAGACCTTGTACAACTGCAGTAGAACCTCCCTGCTCCTATACTCAAATCCTTTTGCTCTTTTGGTCATTTGCTCTTTCTCGATGTCACATTCTTGTGAAGTGTTGTAATGACATTGCTCAGGATTTATGACTGGTTATATGTCCAAGACAAGAAGGCTGGAATAATAATGGATTCTGTATTAAGTTTGATACGTTTAATGACACATATGTTGAGATAAGAGGTGATACATTTGAGCAGGTTGTATCTTTTATTTTTATATATAATGTATCTAAGAAAGTAACTTTGTTTTGATCTGAGATAAGTCAGTGGTCTGCAGTTGTTAACATTCCTTTCTGTAATGCTGTGTGAAAGCAAAGCCATAAAAAGAGGCCCAAGGATGAGTTTGTAATTTCATCCCCTAGAGATAACAAGGAAGGGGGAGGGTGTGTGAGCTTGCCAAAAAGCAATTATCATTTATCAAGTGTGACATTTATACCACCCCTGTGTGCTTGGAGATAGGAGGTGTGTGATTGGAAAGCTTAAAAATATTTGTAGACTTTTCAAATATAGAGCAAATTCATACTTTTAAGGTTTATGATATAAAGGTAATGTTAGTCTAACTATGTGAATTGTAATGAGACCATCTGGGAAATATATTGTGCTTTAATTAGGATTATAAACATTAGACCCCTGTGTTTAGATTTGTAGTTTAAGAGGTACCATTCTTCCCCAAGACGTATAGAGTTTAATTGGAACAATGTCTTGTTTATATAAATTGAGTGACCACTGTATCTCTTATATTTTGAGAAATGGGGTCTGGGAATTGTCCACTTTACTTGGATTTTACTTTGTTAAAATGAAACGACTCTGAACAAAGAAGTTAAGAGCACATGGCAGGCGAGGGGCCAAAAGGGGGAGTCATGTGACTACCTACATCAGTTGCAAATATGGAAATGTACAGGGAAGGAGGAGATAAGTGGGAGCAAGTGATTGGCTGATGATGAGGGAATGTCAGAAAATGATTGGATATGGAAATGTAACAGGGGTGGGGCATGCAGAGTTGAAAATGCTATAAAAAGATATGATCCTTTGTTTGTGACTCAGAGAGCTCCACGTGGACTGATGACATGGGATGATCCAACTTTTATTTGCAAATAAATGTTTTAAACTTCTTGAAGAATTCTCCGCGTGGCCCGAGTTAATTTTGTGTATTGTAAACCAGGACAATGGCTCTGGGGAAGCGGCTATTCCTGAACCTGGATGTTGCAGATTTCAGGTTCCAGTACCTTCTACCTGCAGGCAGTGAGGAGATGAGTGAGTGGCCATGATGGTGTGGGCCCTTGATGATGCTGGCAGCCTTTTTGAGGCAGCAACTGCGATAGATCCCCTCAACGGCAGGGATGTCAGAGCCGATGATGAACTGGGTAGTGCTTACAACGTTTTGCAGTATTTTCTGCTCCTGGGCGCCAAGTTTTGCCGAACCAAAAGTGTATTGCAATAAGTCAGCCTGCTCCTCTAAAGCCACCTGTAGATTGTTCGAGAGAGCCCTCCTTAAAAAATTCTGACTTCCAAATCTTCTCAAAAAGTAGAGGTACAAACTTTCAGTTTACTCTGGTATTGCCATGTACATTATGGGTGTTCGACGTAGTCATGAGGACGTCCCGCAGTTTTAGTTTATCGACTTTTGCTGACGTGCGGTCCATTTTCATTGGCTCATTAGGGACAAAAAAAGGTAAGCACCACGTTTTCAGAATGAAGGATAACCGACTGTAATGTTGCCTTCCCGCCAAACTTCACAGCTTGTGTATCTGTGGCTTATTAAAAGTTGTTGGCTCTTAAAAGTTCTATACTGTGTCCTGTCCTCCTCCCTTTCCCCCCCTTGGCCCCCCCCCCCCCATTCCCCCTTCTCCCCTCTTTTAAACGTGACTTACGGTACACAGTCTAGCAATCTTAATTACAGCGCCAACCATCTTGTTCATCGTGGTGTGTGTCTGTATCACCTTGCTTTGTACTGTGTGAATTTCATGCAGCGCTCTTCCGCTTGCCCTGGCTTTGAGATGTGTTTGAGATGTGTTTGAGTGTGTGTGTGTGTTCCACCTTGACAGTCACCGTTCCAGTTCCCGGTTTTTCAGGCAACTGCTGGCAACATGACAGTCACTGGCAGTCCATTGAAAAAACGCATGTGGGACAGGCCCATTGTGGATGCAGGAGACCAAGTGCTTAGAAACCTCTTTTCACTGAATCTGAACCTAATCACCTTTATGCTGGTGGGAACCAGTTTTGGTGTCAAAAGGTTTATTTCATAAGTGCCTATCCAAAGCCATTGTGGAGATTGTGGGTGAAACAATAAACCTTCAGAAATTTGCAACTTCAAAAGTTACAAAATATTTGAAATACAAACTTTCAATTTACTCTCTTGCTCTCTTGAGACATTAACCATTTCTTGTCATATTGTTTTCAAATAACTCTGCCATGTCTGACATTAATTACAGGTGCACAACCTTTTATCCAAAAGCCTTGGGACCAGACACTTTTCGTAATTTGGAATTTTTCAGCTTTCGGAATGGAAGATTTTTAGCGTAGATTTTAACGACTGGCTTAGTGGTAGAGTGCTCGGCTCATATCCGCAAGGTCGCGAGTTTGCGCCTCGATCCCGGAAGTTACTTGATCGCGAGTTTGAGTCTTCAATGTAGTTTTTTCTTGCGGGGAGCTGGAGAGAGGAGGGAAGGGGTCACACACATGGCCGGGAAGCAGAGGGGTGTAGGTGGGGTGAAACTGAAGGGAGCGACAATCTACTGCTGCCTGCCCGCTGAGTTAAAAAGTTCCCACGCAAGACTCACGATACACTGTGTAGCGTGTGTCTACCATGGGAACTTTTTAACTCAGCGGGCAGGCAGCAGCAGATTGTCAATTATTAACCCTCCCGCGCAATATACCCTCACCTTCTTTTTTATGAATGGGGATTTAGTTCCCCTTTCTTTGAGGACCGACCGGAGGTTCCGCTGTCACCTCTGCGGGCCGCCCTCAGTGAACGTCTTTAAGGACCTTTCTTCAAGGACCAAAAAAATGTCCGCTATTCGGAGCTTTTCGTTATTTGGAATTTCGGATAAAAGGTTCTGCACCTGTATCACATAATGTCTATCTTGTAACCACTCATATTTGCGTGCATACCTATATCTCAATGCGGGACGTCGTGTGTTACCTGACACGTGCCATGGTAAAGGTATTTAAAGACCTGCCTGTCAGGGAATCTGCTTATTTTGTTTTCTTGCTCTGAAGGTGTCAGGAGCAAACAGGTTATAAAATGCAACTCTGCAAAATTAAAAAATGTTTAGAGGCAACATTCCCAAAGAAACTTGTCATCAATACATTATTAATTGCATGTTCCAGACATTCTTCAGAATGCATTTGTGTGTACACCCACACAGCTTCCAGTTGGCAAGATAATGATCCTAGACTCTGCTTAGTGTTGTGATTTTCCATTATGAAGATATACCAAATCATGCTGGGGTTTTTTTGGTTTTTTTAAAAATTATTTTATACAATTTTTTAACAAAACAGAACAAAACAAACAAACAAAAAAAATAAAAACTGAAAAAGACAACAGGAAAAAAAAAGGAAGGAAAAAAAAATTAATTATAATTTTAAAAAATAATAATAATAAAACAAAGCCGCCAGACATAACAGTATTTGTACAATCCACATGGTGCTACACAGTCAAGCATTGCAAAAGCAGAAGTAAAGGTCACAGGACTACATCACTGCAGATAATATGAAATTATGAAATTATTGGAGATGGTTGATAAATGGCCCCCAAACACTTAAAAAGTTGTTTGATACCTTGGAGTTGTAGAAGCGTATCCTTTCCATCTGTATGATTATTATCATTTCATTGAGCCATTTTTCGAAGCAGGGGGATGTAGATGATTTCCAGTCTGTTAGGATCATTTTCTTGGCTGCCACCATACCAAGCATCAGTGCTTGTTGTTCTTCAGACGTGAAGTACAAAGCAGTCTCTGAGCATCCAAAAAGTGCCAGTTCTGGATCAGGGAGAATATCTAGACCCCAGAAAACCATTTAAATATTTTAGACCAGTATCTTTTTATATGAGGACAGAGCCAGAAAATATGTGTTAAAGAACCATCTGCACTTTTGCATCTGTCACATAATGGAGAAATAGCAGGGTAGATTCAATGTAATTTGGTCTTTGAGTAATGGAGTCTGTGGATGACTTTAAACTGAATCAATTTATACCTGACATTGATCGAACAAGTTTGGATTCTGGTCAGACCTTCATTCCAAGTGTCGTCAGGCACCTCGAAATTCAGCTTTCTTTCAGATGGGTAGTGGATACAGAGGTGGTGAATAGACTCACAAAGCGAGATATTAGATGTTTGGAGTCTGGAGGAAGCTGCAGGAGCTCATAGAGTGGGCAACTGTCAGGCATGGTTTGAAAATTTGCAATTTGATCTTTAACATAGTGCCTAATTTGGAGATAGCGAAAAAAATGAGAGTTGGAAAGGTTAAATTTTGATTTCAGCTGATTAAACAAAGAAAACTTTTTGTCAATATATAGATCTCTGAGGGTCGCAAGGCCCTTGTCCCTCCAGACAGCAAACACCCCATGTTCCAGACATTCTTCAGAATGCATTTGTGTGTACACCCACACAGCTTCCAGTTGGCAAGATAATGATTCTAGACTCTGCTTAGTGTTGTGATTTTCCATTATGAAGATATACCCAATCATGCTGTTAATAGCTGTTTATTTCACCCACCCAAGAACCCTTGATGAACTGGCGCCCAGTCTCTCTCCTCAGCATGGACTATAAAGTTTTTGCACGTCAGGCCTAGGTCCCGTGCTGTCCCAGGTGATCTACTCTGACCAGTCGTACACAGTCCCCGGCCAGTCCATCCAGGATAATATCCATCTGGTCCAGGGCCTGATCCATCTGTCCCTGGGGGCTTGTCAGTCAGTCACCTTTCCCTCCCTCGACTAGGAGAAGACATTCGACAGGGTGGAGCATGACTACCTTCTTGGGACTCTGCAGGCGTTCGGATTTGGACCGCATTTTGTGGTCTTGCGCAGTTTTATACACAGCTGCAGAGTGCCTTGTAGGAGTTTTTAAGAATGTGATTTGCATTTGTTTAATAGACTCTTAAAACATGTAGTTAAACAATTTTTTTCCCTGTTTTAGCTGTTCATTGTTTTTTTCTTTTCATGTATTCTATAACAGCTCAACGGCTCTTTGTTGGCTCCCATTCACTTTGGGAGGGAGGTACATCAGGGATGTCCCCTGTCCAGCCAGCTGTATTCCATCTGTGTGGAGCCATTCCTGTGTCTTCTCCGGAGGTGGTTGACAGGCCTGGCTTTACCGGGGCCGGGGATGGAGGTGGTTCTCTCGGCCTACGCCGATGATGTCCTTTTGATGTTCACCGACCCTGTTGACCTGCGGAGGATGTGTGAGTGCCAGCAGGTTTTCTAGGCTGCATCCTCCACCAGGATCAACTGGGGGAAGTGTTCTGGTCTCTTGGTGGGTCGGTGGCAGGTGGACTCCCTGCCGGAGGAGATGGCAGTTTTTTTGAGTGGAGCACCACGCACCTCCTCTACCTGGGGTTCTACCTGAGTCCCGCTGAGGGGGCGTGGCCGGCGAACTGGCAGGAGCTGGAGGCGAAAGTCGTCGCTCGGCTAGGAAGTTGGTCAGGCTTCCTTGGTGTGCTCTCTTACCGGGGCAGGGCTGTGGTTATAAACCAGCTGGTGACCTCTCTGCTCTGGTACCGGCAGGCCACTCTGGTCCCGTCCTCTTTATTTATAACCATGTTACAGAGGAGATTGGTCAACTTCTTCTGGGGTGAGAGGAACCACTGGGTCTCTGCTGGGGTTCTGAGTCTCCCGTTGGAGGAGGGCGGTCAGGCGCTTGTCTGTGTCCATACCCAGGTGGCAGAGCTCCGACTCAGGGCCCTGCAGAGGAACGTATTCTCAGACTACGCTCCTAAATGGCACTTGCTGGCAACGTACTTTTTCCGCCAGGGGGATGCCTTCTGGAGGACTCGCGCCCCACGGTAGCGGGCATGAGCCGACGTGCTAGGCGGGAGTTGCCTGGCTTTTACCATGAGCTCCTGAAAGCCAGGAATTTGGTTACCTTTAGCCAAGGCTCTGCACCTCAGGGGAAGGGGGGGTGTGGTGGCTGCGAGGGTGACTGGTCCTCACCCTGTCACGGTGGGTGTTGTGGAGAGGCATGTGCGTGGAGCGATTCCAGACGAGCTTACCCCCGCTCCGTTGGAATTGTTCATAGGACCCATGACCTGGGTCCCTCCCCGAGAGCCAGCCCCATGCAACAGGAGCCGCCTCTCCGAGATGCCCAGCGTTCTGTTCCGTGATGCGGAGAGGCGCGTGTTGTACAAGCTGTTCCTGCACACTCTCCACTTCCTCACCCTCGTCTTCCGTCCGGACAAGCCCTAGCAGTCCGTGTTACACCTGATGACAAGAGCGGTCCCCAGTGGAGGTCTCTCTATAAGGGAGTCCCCCCCCCCCCTTTACATTGGGGACCTGGGGTGGAGAGTGTTGCACAAAGCCGTGGCCTGCAACAGGTACTTGGGCCGGTTCACGGACTCGTCTGCCGCCTGTCACTTCTACGGCGAGAAAGAGACCGTGTTCCACGTCTACATGGAGTGTGAGAGGTTGCAGCCCCTGTTTGATTATCTGAAGCTGCTGCTCCTCAAGTTTTGGCTCCACTTTATTCCAACGCTACTGATTTTTGGGCACCCGGTACAGAGGGGGAGGGTCGGGAGGGAGGAGGGGGTCTTCCTGTCGGTCTGCTCCTGGGCCTGGCCAAGATGGCCATTCACGGGTCCAGGCAATGGGTAATCGATGGCCACACAGGGGTCGGCTGCCTGCCCTTTTTCCGGGGTTACGTCCGTGCCCCCGTGGCCCTGGAGAGGGAACACGCGGTGTCCACAGGGACGCTGGAGGCTTTCTGCGATGGCGGGATTTTAATTTGAATTTGTTTTCTTTGTTTGTAAACTGCTGATACAGGCAGTTTTGATGTGAATGATATACAACTTTGTGTGTTTATTTTGCTTTTTGAATAAAGTATTTGTAAAAACAAAAAAAGAACCCTTGAGGAATTTGCTATCCACAGTATTTTAACAGCCTATCTACTATAGAATGAATATAGACCTCTGAACATTTTTAATCCTCAGGTAAAGGGAAAGGTAACAGTGTTTGTTATTTAATCAATGCTTCCTGGTGCACTGATGTGACCATATTAGCTTAACCCTGTTCCCCTTACCTGGAATGCCTGTTCATAAAATACCATGCCTTTTATCTGCTGAGAGAATTCACTCCTACCATCTTGTCGGTGCTCTACACAGCACCCCATGTCAACATCGAAGTGACAATGGATGAATTATACTCAGTCGATCAACTCACTCAAGGCAGCAAACCATGATGTCCTGTTCATCATCGTTTGTGACTCCAATCAATTTAACTTCAGGAATATGGGCCAATAGGCCTGTTTCTGTAAAGTATTATGCTCTACTCCCCAAATACCACCAGCACACCTCCTGACTATGTGGGATGTTAACACTTTTGTTAAGTACGCCTATCACGCCAACCCTTGCCCTCCTTTTGGCCAGACTGATCATCTATCAGTGCTGCTTCTGATGACTAGAGACAGAGACTGAGATGTGTGGCAGCAACAGAAAGCAATACAGCCAGTGGAGGCCGAGGGTCTACTTCAGGACTTCCATGAATTGGTAAACTGGAACATGTCCAAGACCACTTCATCCACCCAGAAGGAGTATACCTTAGTCATCGATTTCAACGATAAATACATTGATACCTGTTTCTGACAAAGACAATTATGTGCATCCTAACTAGAAATGTTGAATGATCAGGGAGGTTAATTATCTGCAAAAGTCCAGATCCAAGGCTTTGAATGTGATCCCATGGTCTACAAGGTCAACTATGATCTCTGCAAGTCTAACAGCGATACCAAGAGAAGCTTCTCAAACAAGCTGAAGGCTCAATTTAATCTAGTGGATGCCAGGCGACTGTGGCAGAGCCTGAATACTATCACAGGCTGCAAGGCAAGGTTGGGGTGATCTCTGGCTTCAGCGCATATCATGAGCCCAATACCTTTCATGCCCATTGTGAACAGACAAACGAAGTTCCACCTAGGTGTGTTCATGCATTTCCCCATTGGCTTTGCCCCATGGAAGAAACCAGATCTGCTTTCATGGGAGTAAACCCTCAGAAAGCAGCCAGCCCGCTTGTTTATGCAACCTAAAATTCCATATAATTTATGTTCCAAAATCATGTGCCAATCTATTGGCCGCAGTCTTTACCGACATGTTCAACCACTCAATTCAGCAGTCTCTGTCCCCATTGTGTCAAGGAAATTTCCATCATTCTAGACCCCAACAAGAATAAAGTGACCTGCTTAGTGACTAGAAAGTAATGACTACTACTGATTTTGAACCTTTCAAAGCACTTCAAAATCAACCATAATGAAGTGCTTTGAAAGCTTGATAATAGAACACATCTCTGCCAAACTCCCAGACAAACCAGAGCCATTGCAATTTGTTTACAGACAAAACAGAACTATGGGGAATGCCATCACTCACACTACATTCAGCCCTGTATCACCTTGACAATAAAAACACCTATGTATATCAGGATGCTATTCATTGGCTACAGGTCAACATCGTAATACCAAATAAACTCATCCCTAATCTTCTGAATGTTGGACTTGGGGCCTCCATCTATAACAGGCTTCTGGACTTCTTGACCAGAAGACCTCAGTCCTTTAGAATAGTTCATAACATTTTCTTCATCCTGACCCCCATTGCTGGCGCCCTTCAATTTTGTGTGCTCAGACCCTTTCTTCACTCTCGGTACACCTATGACCGTGGCCTAGTTCACGCCATTTGTGTGGCCATGTTCATACCATCTGTTCAAGTCTGGGCAAACACTTCAATCCAGCTGGAAGCTTCAGCATTCAGAAATAAATGATGCTCCTCACATCTTATCCAGTTAGGAATACACTAGGTCTGCAAAGACTAAACTGGGCACTTCCACAGAGAACCGAGCTTTGAAAATTAAGCCAAGGCACCTTGTTGTAGAATCCAAGCAAAAGCAAGGTACACATAACCAAATAATCAATTAAACACCATTAATTAAGGCTTAATTTAAGATGTTATTAAACTGTTGACTGTAGCAATTTCTCAATCCAAATTGGCATGAAATGTACCCATCTAAGTAATTCAAATTATAGCCACAGGCTGAATTTCCAATGCTCATTTTCTGATAAAGCCTTTCTTTTGTGCACAAAACAAATAAGGAGAGGTGCTGGGACCAAAGGATCTCCAGTCGGAGCACCAAAGTTAAATCATCCAGCCTGTGATTACGTGGTTTATGCTTTTCATTTTTAAATGAGAATATAAAGTTATTTGTTCTCCAATGCTTACCAGGAGGGATTGAAAATTGCAGCAAATTCTCCACAATTTCCTCTTGTTCATTTAAGCTACCTAGGATATACATCATCCATTTTCATAAATGATGAACCCTTTTATACTTCCTCTTTTCCTATTTTTTTTCCATCAAATACTGCATTTCCAATTTATTTCCCTTAACTATACCAACAGAATCATTCCCATCATTTCTGAAGGCAGATGCAAATATTACACGTTATCACATCCTTCGCCTCCACACACAGAAGAGGCAGAAGCATCTATGTCATGGTAAACTGTTTCTGGTGCTCAGACAAAGTGGTCTTGCACAACTTCTGCACTCCACACCTGGAACATCTTGTAGTGAAATGCTATCCCTGATATTATGAAACTGACCTTACAGCACCAGAGACCAGGGTTCGATCCTGAATATGGGTGCTGTCTGTATGAAGTATAAATGTTCTCCCTGTGACTGCATGGGTTTTCTCCGGGTGTTCCCATTTCCTCCCACACTCCAAAGACATACATGTTTGTAGGTTAATTTACTTTAGTAAAATTGTAAATTCTCCCTAGTGTATAAGATAGTGCTAGTCTACGGGGATTGTTGGTCAACGCAGACTCGGTGGGCCGAAGGACCTATTTCCGCGCTGTATCTCTAAAATTTAAACCCTCGGTCACCGAGGCCAACATCAGAAGATCCTTCACAAGGATGAACCCTTGGAAAGCATTGGAACCTAATGGTGTACCTAGCCTCAATCTTTAAAACTGCGCAGACCAATTGGCTGGAGTTTTTGCTGACATATTCAACCTCACATTACTAAGTTCTGAGGTTCCTATCTGCTTTGAAAAGGAATCAATAATACCTGTATACATGAAGAGTAAGGTGAAATGCATCAATATCTACTGAGTGGTGACACTAACATCGTGCTGATAAAGTTAATTGAGTTCATTATGATGCATGTTTACTCTTATCTTAGCAAGGACCTGGACCCACTACTATTTGCCTACTGCTACAATTGATGCAATCTCACTTGCTCTCCATTCTGCACAGGACCACTTGGAAAATAAGTACACGTACAATATTCCCAAAAGGTTAAATTGCTGGTTGAGTTGTTCGTAAGGATGCAATGATAACATTCATCTCGAGAGGACTAGCATATCAATAAAATAATGTAATGCTGAAGCTTTATAAGGTGCTGATCAGGCCACATTTGCAATATTGTAAGCAGTTTTGGGCCCCATGTCTAAGGAAGGATGTGCTGGCATTGTAACGGGTCCAGAGGAGGCTTGTGAGAATAAACCCCAGATACTTTTCTTGTTTATTTTCCAGCCTTTCTTTTCCCTGCATTTCGAACCTTTCCATTAATCTTCTGCCTTTCATTTTCAGTTCTGCTCTCTCCCTTCTGAATCCTTTCTGATCCTCCCATTCCCCTGCCAAGCTAGATTAAACTCTTCACAATAGCCCTGGCAAACTTATCTGAAGGGTTGTTAGTCCCTGATAAGAATCCCTATTATTCTTCTAAATTTCAGTGAATACAAGCCCAGTCGCTCCATTCTTTCATCATATGACAGTCCCACCATCCTGGGAATTAACCTTGTGAACCTACGCTGCACTCCTTCAATAGGAAGAATGTCCTTCCTCAAATTAGGAGACCAAAACTGGACACAATACTCCAGGTGTGATCTCACCAGGGCCCTGTATGACTGCAGAAGGACCTCTTTGCTCCTATACTCCACTCCTCTTGTTATGAAGGCCAACATGCCATTAGCTTTCTTCACTACCTGCTGTAACTGTATGCTTACTTTCAGTGACTACTGTACAAGGACACCCAGGACACGTTATACTTCCCCTATTCCTAACCTGACACCATTCAGATAGTAATCTGCCTTCCCGTTCTTGCCTTCAAAGTGGATAACCTCACATTTACCCACATTAGACTGCATCTGCCATGCATCTGCCCACTCACCCAATCGGCCCAAGTCATTCTACATCCTCATAGCATCCTCTTCACAGTTCACACTGCCACCCAGCTTTATATCATCTTCAAATTTGCTAATGTTACTTCTAATTCCTTCATCTAAATCATTAATGAACGTTGTAAATAACTGCGGTCCTAGCACCGAGCCTTGTGATACCCCACTAGTCACTGCCTACCTTTCTGAAAGTGACCCGTTAATCCCTAGTCTTTGTTTCCTGTCTGCCAACCAATTCTCTATCCATATCAATCAATCAATTAACCTTTATTGTCATCTTGCAAAGCAACAGTTGTACAGTGCAAAATGAGAAGCTGTTTCCCAGGGAATACCAGAACATCGCACATAAAACTTAAACATTTCACACATAAATAAAAACAATAAAAACAATCCAGTCCCTGATAAAAACGATACGAATAGTTAAAAAGAGCAGATTAAAAGCAGCAACATTAAAATACAAGTAAAAACAATCATAAATTGTCCAGGGCAGCAGATTTAAGTGGCCAGTGCCAGAGTTGTTATTAAATTGTCAGAGCAAAAAAGCAGCAGAATCAGGTGGAGTGATTGTTTAGCAGCCTCACAGCCTGTGGAAGGAAGCTGTTTAGCAGTATGGTTGTCCGGGCTTTGATGTTACGGTATCTCTTGCCTGATGGCAGGAGATCCAGATGTGTGGGGAGGGGGTGCAGTCTGTCCTTTGCTATGTTCCAGAGCCGCTGTCCTTTTTTCAGGCAGTGGCTCTGGAACAGTTCTTGTACCGAGGATAGGGAGACGCCAATGATCCTCTCTGCTCCCCTCACTACCCTCTGCAGAGCCTTCCTGTCTGAGCAGTTGCAGTTGGAGTACCACATGTTAATGCAGTACGTGAGTACAGACTCCACCGTGCCCCTGTAAAAAATCCTGAGGACGTTGGTGGGGAGTGAGGCCAGTTTGAGTTTCCTCAGGAAGTGCAGTCGCTGATGGGCCCTTTTGACAATCCCAGTATTGTTCCTGGACCAGGTGAGACTGTCTGTGATTTGCACTCCGAGAAACTTTATGTTTTCCACTCTCTCCACCGTGGTGCCACTGATGTTGAGGGGTGTGTGTTTGGGCAGCGACCTCCTGAAGTCGACAATCATCTCCTTGGTTTTGTCAACGTTTAATTCTAAGTTGTTGTTGCGTCACCAGTCCACTAGTTGTTTCACTTCCTCCCTGTACATTGTTTCATCCTCTCCACTGATGAGTCCCACCACTGTGGTGTCATCTGCAAATTTAATAATCCTGTTGTCCCTGAAACTGGCAGCACAGTCATGTGTGAGCAGTGTGAACAACAGCGGGCTGAGCACACAGCCTTGAGGGGACCGGTGCTCAGCGTGATCTTGCCTGAGGTGTTCTTGCCAACACGGACTGACTGCGGTCTCTCTGTCAGAAAGTCCAGAACAGAAAGTCAATACCCTACCCCCATTACCGTGTGCTCTAATTTTGCCCACTAATCTCCTGTGTGGGACCTTATCAAAGGCTTTCTGAAAGTCCAGGTACACTACATCCACTGGCTCTCCCTTGTGCATTTTACTTGTTACATGCTCAAAAAATTCCAGAAGATTTGTCAAGTATGATTTCCCCTTCGTAAATCCATGCTGACTTGGACACATCCAGTTACTGCTATCCAAATGAGCCACTATTACATAGAAACATAGAAAATAGGTGCAGGAGTAGGCCATTCAGCCCTTCGAGCCTGCACCACCATTCAATATGATCATGGCTTGATAATCGACTCTTACCCCATTTACCCCACCACCGATGTCAGGCTAATAATTGGTCTACAATTCCCTGCTTTCTCTCCCCCTCCTTTCTTGAAAAGTGGGATAACATTAGCTACCCTCTAATCCACAGGAACTGATCCAGAATCCATAGAACATTGGAAAACGATCACCAATGCGTCCACAATTTAAAGAGCCACCTCCTTTAGTACCCTGGGATGCAGACCACCAGGCCCTGGGGATTTATCAGCCTTCAGTCCCATCAGACTACCCAACACCATTTCCTTACTAATGTGAATTTTCTTCAGTTCCTCCGTCACCCTAGGTTCTCTATCCCCTAGTACATCTGGGAGACTGTTTATGTCTTCCTTCGTGAAGACAGAACCAAAGTACCTGTTCAACTCGTCTGCCATTTCCTTGTTCCCTGTAATAAATTCACGTGTTTCTGTCTTCAAGGGATCCACATTTGGCTTAACTAATTTTTTTCTTTTCACATACCTAAGGAAGCTTTTACTGTCCTCCTTTATATTCTTGGCTAGCTTACCTTCATACTTCATCTTTTCTCCCCGTATATTCTTTTTACTTATCTTCTGGTGATCTTTAAAAGTTGCCCAATCCTCCGGCTTCCCGCTCATCTTTGTTATGTTATACGTCTTCCCTTTTATTTTTATATTGTCCTTGACTTCCCTTGTCAGCCATGGTCAATGAAATGATCCTGCATCTTCTGTATTATTCCCAGAAACACCTGCCATTGCTGTTCCACCACCATCCCTGCTAGGCTCCCTTTCCAGTCAGCTTTGGCCAGCTCCTCCCTCATGCCAGCATAGTTCACTTTGTTCAACTGCAATACTGATACTTCCGATTTTACCTTCTTCCCCTCAAATTGCAGGTTATCATCCCAGAGATCATTCTTGTAAACTGCCTCTGGACCATCTCCAACCCCGGCACATCCTTCATCAGATATGGGGCCCAAAACTGCTCACAATACTCCAAATATGGTCTAGCCAGCACCTTATAAGACTTCATCATTGCATCCTTGCATTTTGTATTTTCGTCCTCTCCAAATGAATATTAATATTGTATTTGCGTTCTTTACTGCTGACTGAACCTGCAAATTAATATTTTGGGAATACTGCACCACCACCAATCCCTTTGCAATCCCAATTTCTGAACCTGCCCATTTATAAAATGGTCTATACACTTATTCCTTCTGCATGACGGTATACTTTGCTATGTTGTATTCCATTTCCCAGCTTTTTGCCCATTCTTCCAAGCTGTACAAGTCTTTCTGCAGATTCCCTGCTTCCGCAACACTATCTGCCACTCCACCTATCTTTGTATCATCCACAAACTTGGCCACAACATTATCATTTTGTTTTACTTTCTGTTTGGTAGCACCGACATCATACCTGCATCCCGCACTGATTGGCATTAGGTTTCACCAAAGATAAACACAAAATGCTGGAGTAACTCCAAAAACCAGGCAGCATCTCTGGATAGAAGGAATGGGTGACATTTTGGGTTGAGATGTCTGAAGAAGGGTCTCGACCTGAAACATTACCCATTTATTCTATCCAGAGTTACTGCCTGTTTCGTTACTCCAGCATTTTGCATCTATCTTAGAATGGCAAGTTAGTTGGCGATAGCTTTAAATAGTTCCAATGTGGGATTATTACTCTTGCCAAATGCTTGTTCAGAGGGTGCTGGCTGTAGATGGAGCTGCATTTTGGCAGAAATAAAAACAGAAAATGTTGGATTTACTCAGCACGTCAGGCAACGTCCATGGAGAATGAGTTCATGTGTCAGATCCTTCTGTAGTACATGAAATATGTACAGGTTTTAATTAGAAATCATGGACCATAACCACCCAAGCTACATAATATGCTGGGCATCTCTGGTATTTTCTCTTTTTTATTTTAGATTTTCAACTTCATTTTTTTATTTTGCTTTCTGCATGGCAGCACTGGCATCAAACCAGCATCCCACACTGACTGGCATTATGACTACTCTGCATATATCCAGCAGCTGTTTGTTGAATATGCACTGAAGGTCGAACCAATATGGTACCAAGCAGCACTAACATTACAAATGTGTTAACACACTTCAGCTGACATACTGGGCTTGACTCAGTTCTGTTCTGCCAAAACACACACAGCTTTGCAGCTGAAATCGCTTCATTTATAAAGCTAGTGTCAAGACTTGGAAGTGAGTGAGCAACAATATTTAACCGATGGGAGAGGAAGACATTTGCAAATTATTGGAATAGCCTCCCTAATTAACTTTGATTATTTCATGCTCAATGCATGCTGGTTCTGCAAGTGAATTACAGTTATGCGAATAGATAAAGGCTATTGACTGCCGTCTGGGGGAAATCATAGCTCCTGTAGAGATATTCAAGCTTCTAGAAAATGAGGCACTGAAATTGTTGCATGCACAGAAATCTAACAAGATAAGCCCAGTCTGCCTTATAGATTGCTCTTTCCTTTCTCCTTGAATAAAAGCAGGGCTGCCCACATTGAGTGAGAGTTGGGAGTGAGAAATTGTGAGAGACCAAGCCTGAGGGAGCATAGCGCGACCGGGGGGGGGGGGGTGGGGGGGGGGGGGGGGGGGGGGGAGGAGTGGGTGGGAGGGGGGATTTTACATTTTTCAGCTTGAAATTGTGCAATCTGGTGCATACTGTAGAGAGTCTAACACTTGAATGCAATATTTATGCTTTAAATTGGATTAGCTCTGAATAAGGTTAGGCAAAATTACATTCCTGATTACATTCCACAGTAGAGCCCAGGCTCTGATCAACAGGTGCAGCACATGGATGATCTTAGTGGATTCATGTATGGAAATCAGATTGTAATCAAGCACTTGGCCCATGTTAACCAACCTGCGTCTCACTGCACACCTGGTACTACTCCTGACCCTGACCCCAGTTGCATACCTTCTCTCATTTCTGACCCTGAGTCCAGCCTTACACCTACCCACCTACCCCCCCCCCCCCCCCCCCCCCCCCCCCCCCCCCCCCCCCCCCCCCCCCCCTATTCTACCCTGATCATAGCTGCTTACCTGCTTAGGTTCCCAGTGCTGAATACTCCCATTATCCCAGCTTTGACTGCACACCTAGTACTATTCCAGACCTTGACTCTGGATGCACACTTGGCCTTGCTCCTAGCCCCTCTGCATTGGCAATATATCTGGCCCACACATAAAGCCCCATATCTGACCTACTGAACTTAACCTTTTACGTTCAAGTCCACAGGTGCTTATCTAATGTGGTAATCTTTTATGGGGCACTTCACGGACCAAATTTTGTATAAGAAAATTTGCAACTTCTATTGGCTTCCTTGTTATCTAACATGCTAATTACTTTGTCAAAGAAGACATCAATTGGTTGAACAAAATCTCTCATCCATAAAATTATACTCACTTAGCTGTATAAGTATTCTGTTATCATTTCCATCATTTTCCTAACAAATTGGAACAAAATGTTCCATCATTTTCCTGAACAAATTTGCTAACAAATTTCACGCCCAATATTTTCAGTATTTTGCTGTCTTCCTCTCAGCTGGTACTTTTCCGAAATGCTAAGTCCAATAACAATATATATTTAAGCAATAATATTCTATTTATGTGATCTTGAGAGTACGTAATATTTTCTGAGGTATTCATAACACAACAATGATAAAAAGATCTTTGTTTTGATTGCACCTACCTACATGCATACATTATTATATTACAGTTAATATGTACCGAGGGCAAATTTTTGTTCCAATGTTCCCCAATCCCAATTACCTTTACATTGGAGTGATTGAATTCCACGTGAAGTTTAAATAGCATCAGAAAAATAAAACCCCCGGAATGGATGATATTCATTACGTGGTTGGTTGGAGTCAGTATCAGCACAATTACTATATTAAACTTTGAATCTTCAGATGTCCTGGTTCAAGCTAAAACTACAGACATATAATAACCTCCTCACACATTCCCCTGCTAGTATCTTTGTCACTCTTTTAAAATATGCCCCTTCTTTGAACAAGCTCTTAAACATCGCATCTGAATTGGTTTCCATCTGATTACACTCCTTGAGGATGTTCATATACATGTTCAATTAATAAAACAATGAGATTGGGACATTTCTATTCAACCTGTCAAAGGAATTTGAATTGAATCCTTTATTTGTCATTCAGACCTTTCGGTCTGAACGAAATGTTTTGCCTGCAGCCATACATGTAATAATAACAACACATAATAAACACAAATTAACATCCACCACAGTGAGTTCACCAGGCACCTCCTCATTGTGATGGAGGCAAAAGTCTTAGAGTTACTGTCTCTTCCCTCCTCTTCTCCCTCTGCGCTGAGGCGATACCCCACCGGGCGATGGTAAGTCAGTCCCGCGGTTCAAGCTCCGCGGCCCAGGGGTGGTCAAAGCTGCCGCCCTCCAGTCCAGCGGACGCAGCTGTTGCCACGGGAGCTCCGGAAAACAGGCACCAGCCTGTGACCTGCGAGCTCCCGACAATGTCGTCCACTGGCCCGCGGCCGAGCCCCGGATTCAGGTCACCGCCGCCAGAACACCGCCTCAGCCACCAGAGCACCGTCTCCGTCTCGCACTGGGCTGCCCACACGACAGCGTCTCAGCCCCGCACCGCACCGGGCCGCCAACACGGGAGCGCATTCCAGCCGAGAGCCGGGCCACCCACACGGGAGCGCCTTCCAGCCGGTAGCTGGGCCGCCCACACAGGAGTGTCTCAGCCCCGCGCCATCCGCCCTCACCGGAGCGACGAGTTGTGCCGCTGCCCAAACATTGCCGCAGCTCGAAGACGGACAGCCTCGCGTTGGTAAGCCCTGGCTGGTTCTACCTCGAGGTCGGTCGCAGGTTGGAGGCCGCCAGCTCTGCCATTGGGCCTCAGCTCAGGAGGGGGAAGAGAAGGCGGATACGACAAAAAAGTCGCATTCCCCCGAAGGGAGAGACAGAAAGCCCTGTTTCAGCACCCCCTCACACACATAACACCACCTAATAACCAAAAGTTTAACTGAACTAGACAAAAAAAACAAAAAAAGTAAAAACAGACAGACTGCAGGCGAGCCACAGCCGTTTCACAGCACAGCCACTTCCGGAGTATTTGGGGCGGGGGGGTTAGTGTGGTTAACAAACATAATAGTTGAGTGGCAAATGACGATAGCGCTACCTTCCCGATATTTAACTGAAGAAAATAATGGGTTATCGGGTCTGTATGTTGTGACAGATAGCCTGAAACCTTGCATGTCATTTTAATATTACACTTATCCCATCCCCCTGGATATTCTGGATTAATAAATTAAGGCTTTGTCAACTAATTACAAATCAGGCTAATTACAAATCAATAACTTTAGACAACTCAGAAACACGAAGCGTTGAGCATTGGGATCCAGACATCACGGACAACTGGCATCAGTTACCCGCTCACATCTTGCAGTGCTCTCTGTCTGAACCAGGTGCCGTGGAGTAGTTTTGAAAGTGGGGGGGGGGGGCTGAGCGATCACTGTTCACTGGGATTTGGGGGTACCAGTCCAAATTCCGGTAGGGACCTTTTGAAATTTGATGTATTAAGATCATGTTTTAGTGCATTGTAGAAGTATGATCAATGTTTTTTGTTTTAAGTATTTTTAAGAGGCAACATTTTAAGGGGTACTTTTTCCACACAAAGAATGGTGGGTGTATGGAGCAAGCTGCCAGAGGCGGTAGTTGAGGCAGGCACATTTAAGAAACAGTTAGACTGAAACATGGATAGGACAGGTTTGGAGGGATATGGACCAAAAGCAGGTAGTGTAGCTGGGGCATGTTGGCGGGTGTGGGCAAGTTGGGCCGAAAGGCCTGTTTTCACACTGTATCACTCTATGACTACATTATACCTCCACCATGCATGCATGCGTCAAAATCAAGTTTTATTGCCATATACTCAAGCATAGAAAATAGGTGCAGGGATAGGCCATTCAACCCTTCGAGCCAGCACTGCCATTCAATACGATCATGGCTGTTCATCTAAAATCAGTACCTCTTTCCTGTTTTTTCCCCATATCCCTTGATTTCGTTAGCACTAAGAGCTAAATGTAACTCTCTCTTGAAAACATCCAGTGAATTGGCCTCCACTGCCTTTCTGTGGCAGAGAATTCCACAGATTCATAAATCTCAGGGTGAAAAAAAATTGTCCTCATCTCAGCCCTAAATGGCCTACCCTTTATTCTTAAACTGTAACCCCTGGTTCTGAACTCCCCCAACATCGGGAACATTTTTCCTGCAGTTAAAATAAGTGTAAATCTAGCAGGCAAGCAGAATGCTTTCTCCAACCAACCCTATTTGAAGGCCACTATCTTCCACTGCTTCTACCCAGTGCTTGGTACCTACTTCCAGCAGCCATTGGTTGTCCTCCAGGATGCACCGAGCTGCAGTTGGTCCATGCCGGTCACCAGAGCAAATTGGGCGCAGAGACTCTCACGGCTGCGGCGCAATGCTTCCGACGCCTCCGACGGCCTGGGGCTGTTGCACTGAGGCTGCTCCATGGCCGAAGCTGCAGTGAGCGACTCGCCAGCGAGACAAACACTCGCCAGCCCCAGCTCTAAGTCCGCTCTGCCACCGCCACTGCTTCTGCTTCCATCCCTCCCTCCGCCCCAGTTCTCCAACACCCACGACCACGTTGCTCAGAGAACAGCAGCGCCTCGTCCAAAGCCGGAGACATTGAAACATGTCGAGCCAAAAAAGTGGGGACCCCGAGCCCCCCCCCGGTTCCGCGGCCCATGTTCCTCTCTCCTGCCACTCGTCGGCCTCGCTCTTGTCAGCCGTTTCTCGCAAATCCTTATGGGCCTGTCCCACTAACGCGACTGTTCAGTGACTGTCTTCGACCTTCAAGCTCGAGGACACTTGCCTGAATATCCTCGAGCTGGATCGACCGACAGCGAGGAAACCATAAGCCAGGTCTGACCGTCTGCACACACACACACACACACACACACACAAACACATCGCAAAGGCGGGGGCCAGGGAAAGCGGGGGAGCGCTGTCTAAAAATGCACACCTGCGATGAACAGGAAGGTAAAAAGCGGCTGGCGCAGTTAAGGTAAGTACTTTAGAGAGCGTGGAGAGAGGGGGAGAGAAGGGGAGACAAGGGGAGAGAAGGGGAGACAAGGGGAGAGAAGGGGAGAGAAGGGGGGAGAAAGGGGGGGGAGACAGAAGGAGTAGAGACACTTTTAAGAAGCCAGACAACTTTTAATAAAGTTTAGCGGGTATTTAACATTACCAGTCAGTTTACTTACCTTTTTTTCCCTTTCGAAGGCTTTACCTTCGACTACCTTCGATTACCTTTGATTGCCTTTGATTACCTACGATAGCATTACGACCTATTACGACCTACCCTGACTAAACCAACGAGTAAAAAAACATAGATTTTTTCCATGGCGACCTTTTATTTACTCGCGGGCATTTTTCAGCATGTTGAAAAATACGCCATGACTTAGCTGAGGCCTCGAGTACACGGTGAATACTATCGAGCATAAAGGAGAGTTACAAAGACCTCCTAGGACCTCGTCTCGACCATGCTGCGTGTATGAATCGAAGGCAAACTCTTCTAAACTCGCCAATTAGGTCGCTGCAGTGGGACAGGCCCTTGTCACTCATTCAATGTAAATTTGCATGGAGACATGCTTTGGAGATGTGTGACGGTTCGGTCAAGTTAAAATATCAGAGAATAAGAATGCTGCTGCCTTGTCAACAGACCTGCACGTAAGCAGTTGATATTAGTTTTGAAATTCTCGTTGATCACAGAATTTCTCACGACAGAGCATGAGAAATTTGTGATCAGCGTGAGAGCATTGAGAATTGGGCAAAATGCGTGATTCTCACGCTCAATGCGTGAGAGTTGGCAGCTCTGCTAAAACTTCCTGCATTCTCTACATTCCTCAGGCATGCCCACATAATTCTTCAGGGAACGGGGGTTCCCCTCCTCCACCATAGATGAGGACTCGCACCAGGGTCTCTTCGATACCCCGCAACACTGCTCTCTCTCCCCATCCCCGCACTTGCAACAAGGGCAGAGTCCCCCTAGTCCTCACCTTTCACCCAACCAGCCGTCACATACAACAAGTAATCCTCCGTCAGTTTCAGCACCTCCAACGTGACCCCACCACTCGTCACATCTTCCCATCTCCCCCCTGTCTGCCTTCCGCAAAGACTGCTCCCTCCGCAACTCCCTTGTCAATTCTTCCCGTCCCTCCCGTACCACCCCCTCCCCGGGCACTTTCCGTTGCAACCGCAAGATATGCAACACCTGCCCCTTTACCTCCCCCCTCGACTACATTCAAGGACCCAAGCAGTTGTTCCAGGTG
Organism: Leucoraja erinaceus; assembly: GCF_028641065.1. Lineage (NCBI taxonomy): Eukaryota > Metazoa > Chordata > Chondrichthyes > Rajiformes > Rajidae > Leucoraja > Leucoraja erinaceus. Next base: position 31,138,324 of record NC_073387.1, on the reverse strand, counting down.
CGACAGAGGTTCACCTGTATCTCCTCCAACCTCATCTACTGCATCCGCTGCTCTAGATGTCAGCTGATCTACATCGGTGAGACTAAGCGGAGGTTGGGCGATTGTTTCGCCGAACACCTCCGCTCGGTCCGCAAAAACCTACCTGACCTCCCGGTGGCTCAGCACTTCAACTCCCCCTCCCACTCCCCGTCCGACCTCTCTGTCCTGGGTCTCCTCCATGGCCAGAGTGAGCAACACCAGAAATTGGAGGAACAGCATCTCATATTCCGCCTGGGGAGTCTGCATCCTGCGGGCATGAACATTGAATTCTCCCAATTTTGTTAGCCCTCGCTGTCTCCTCCCCTTCCTCAGCCCTCGGGCTGTCTCCTCCCATCCCTCAGCCCCCGGGCTCCTCCTCCTCCTTTTTCCTTCCTTCTCCCCGCCACCCCCTATCAGTCTGAAGAAGGGTTTTGGCCCGAAACGTTGCCTATTTCTTTCGCTCCATAGATGTTGCTGCACCCGCTGAGTTTCTCCACCATTTTTGTGTACCTTCGATTTTCCAGCATCTGCAGTTCCTTCTTGAACACTATGCCCACAACCATGATTGCTTTTAAATTACTGTTTGCAAATGAGGCTTCATGATGAAAATTTAATGACCCGCTTTGAGTTTTTCTTGCAAATTTTGCACCATTTTTGTGTACCTTCGATTTTCCAGCATCTGCAGTTCCTGTCTTGAACACTATGCCCAAAGGCCCTGAACCCCATTGATTTTGCTTTTAAATTACTAAGTGTTGAGTTTGGGAAAATGAAGGAGCATTCATGATGTGAAAATTTTTTTCAATGAGTCTCCACGGATGGAAAAGGCCAGGAGATCTTTCAGGTGACTAAGTCATTCCGAAAACCGGTTTCAGTCGTCTGCGCACCAAAGCTCACGTTTCTTGGTCAACCCAACTATTTCCTGCAGCCTTTAAAACTTAAATAGTCAGTTAGTTTTTGTGGCCCTGCAACACATGACAAGCGGTTTGATTCCTCGCTGCTGTGCGGTCCCTTGAGGCAGAATGCTCTGTAATGGGCAACATGTCCTTGGATAGCAGATCCAAAGGCCCTGAACCCAGAAAACATTGGTATTTTAACAGCTCGTGTTGACAAAGTCTTTTCCACAATTTCTAAGTGTTGAGGGAGGTTGGGAAATAGGTTCTGGATGAGTAAATTCTGGAAGGAGTCATAACGCCTTATGTGGATGGGGAAAATATGTGAAAGATTTTTTGTCAGGGTGTTGAATGTCTCCAGCCGGATGGAAAAGTAGGCTGACAGGAGTTCCTTCTACTTTGGTGGCTTCATCCACCTTGCATCTTGGATGAAGCCTTTCCTCTTTACCTACTCAATTTTGAGATTCTAGATAGTGGTTATGGGGCACACAGTGATTCCCTGCACATGCATAGGAATATGAATATGGCTTGAAAACATCTATTTTATATTCAGTGTAAATCCTGACCGATTCTTGGGTCTCACCGTTTGCCGCATTGCTGATCATAACTCTTCAGAGATATCATGAGATTTTGTTTTACTGGGTTATGTCAGCCTCCTCAGAATCAAACTCTCAGATTTTTATTGTGTTCAATGAATTGTGGCATGATTGATTATCTTGAAATAAGAGCTAACTGGGAAGCTGCCATTCACTTGCAAGACATTGTAATGGTCAGGAAATGAAAGCTTTCAATTTTACAAGGAGTTAAATAAATCATAATCCTTCCAAGGATCACATAAGCTTGTTGTTCCCACGTAAAAAGTCATGCATATTAATCAAAGAAAGTGACTGTTACCATTAAAAATCTAATCAGGAGATATTGCTTTAGATCAAAATGCTAATATATACTTTTCAAGAAATTATGGAAGTAATGAGGAAACCGAGTGATGCATTTCTAAAATATTTATTTTGAATACAATTGCAAAGGCTAAGGGAATGAGATTAGATCGTTTATCATATCTGTTCCATATAACACATGCCAAGCATCATTTCCTGAGCAACTATTCACAATGAGGCTTATTGATTTCATTGGAATTTAAGCCACTGTACCATGTTCATTGAACATGGGAAAGTCTCTTGCTTGCAGTTTAAAACGGATTAATTGATGAAAAACACAGTGGGCACACCCACATTACAATATAATCTGATGGACGCACACTGCACTTTACATTAATGCACTGTCAACACCAGTTTTATGGATTCTCAGGAATGTTACCTCCATATTACAGTCGTCACTGATACGTGAATAAGCAATAACACGTGCTCAAATGCCAGCAGCCTTTTGGCATTTTGAGCATCATATTCAATTAATCTTTGAGATGCTCTGTCAGTTCCATTTTATTCAGTTATTTTTAGTGATTCGTTTTCCCATTTGTTTTTTGAAACGGCATTTTTTTGAACAAAAATGTATTTGTGCTGCAGTTAGTGCAAAAACTTGCTGGTTCTTCTCATTTCTTTCAGATGACAAAGCGATTTTTTTTACTTTCAGCAGAATGTTATATCTTCCAAACCTATTGTGAAGCAGGAGACACAAGAGAATACCAATGCTGGAATCTGGAGCAAAAAACTAAACGGGCAGAGTAACTCAGTAGGGTCAAACCCTACTACTTCAGCACTGTCAATGTTTTGAGTCATCTGTGGAGTTCCTACAGCATTTTGATTTTTCCTATTGTGAGTCTCGACCCGAACAATCAACAATTCCGATCAAAGGGATTTACCAGAGTCGCTGCCTCAAAAAGGCAGCCAGCATCATCAGAAACCCACACCATCCTGGCTACACACTCATTTCACCCCTGCCATCGGGAAGAATGTACAGGAGCCTGAAAACTGTTATTAAACATTACAACCACAAATAAGCTCTGAACTAAATAGACTTTTATTGTAATTATTGCAGTATAATTGTTTGTTTTTTGGGTTACATTAATGTCCAAGTAGGTGTGTATATGATATACATACATTTGTGGGTATGTGTATATATACACACACTGAACCCTTTTTTCTCTCTCGTTTATACTATTGTTTACGATGTACTATCTTTATATATTCTGGTGTGCTGCTGCAAGTAAGAATTTCATTGCTTTATCTGCATACCTGTATGACAATAAAACACTCTTGACTCTTGCCTCTTGACTCTTGACTTGACTCTTGAGGGAGAATAGAAATTATACTGCTATGCAATATCATTTTTTTGTTCTCCTTATACTGTAAATTCTGGCCAAAAAGAAGCAGGAATAGAACCAAAATTTAGCAGAGGATTCATGCATTGTAAGGCCGGTTTGGTCAAGTTTGTGTTTCTGTATATATCAAGACAAGCTGCTGAATGGTGCCAGTAAGTCTAGGTCCCAGATCAATGTTGCAGATAAGAAATGTATGAGTATCTCTTCAATTGACAGAATGAACGAGATTTTTGCAGAGGACCTCCAAAGAAGTATAAATGCATGATGTTGTTTGGATTACTGCAAATGAATTGTAAATAATGTAAATAATGTTGCGATACAATTACCCTGCTGTTTGTTGATTGGCCAAAGTGTTAAGCCTTGGCAGGTTTGTTTGAGTTCCAGAGTAAATGTTGCATTATTCAGTTAAGTTAGCTTCCTTCCAGAAGCTTCTCCTAGAAACAATGTATGGGAGACTGTAATCGGTTTGGGGAACTGTCAATAATGTATTGATGTACCACCCCTATGTAGTTTGGCCCCTCAAGGTTCATGGACCTATGAATGGTGTCTCCATCTTGGATCGGTGTCTTGAGACTGCGTGACCTTGTGGAGTGTTTCTGCTTGCACGAGGCTGATGTGCTTGGCCAGGCAGTGACAAGGATCGAACCCGCGGTGGTTTAGGTATCGTATAGGGGAATTTGCTGTTCAAACTAAAAATAAAGATTAGTTGTTCCAGTGCTTGACTCAGTGCTTGACTGAACTAGACTGGGGGGTTAAGCTTGAGAAGAGCATATTTACAATACTGCAAAACAAACTGTAGCATGATAACTACTTTCATCCCACTATTTTTTTAGCAACTATGCACATTCTCCATGATCGGACTTTTCCATTAATGGTGATGTTGTTTTCCTTCACTTTTTATCCCCATTTCCTTCTATTTTTATGGAGTTAAACTGTTTTTTTTAGCAACATTTTCTTAATAGGTTACCATTTATTTTGCTGCTTAACTATAATTAAAATGAAATTAGTGTTGTGCATGCAAGTAAAAATAGAATATATTATAATAGTTGAGGAACTGGACATCCTGTCTTCACATCCTGTTACAATTATTCCAAATCTTTTATCCCCATTTTATTATGCATATAGTAAGATTAAACGAGAACCTACCAGTTTGAAGTTTGATCTTTATTTTATTTTATGAGGAGTTACGATGAGGGATTACGTGAAGACCCCGCCAGCACGCGTGCGCGACATTCTTCAAAGCAGCGGTGTGGAATCACAGTAATAGTAATTGAAATAAACATAATAAGATAAGAAGAACTAATATACCAGTTGACCTTTATAATAGAGGGCAGGAGCGGAGGGCACGTAATCCCTCATCGTAACTCCTCATAAAATAAAGATCAAACTTCCAACTGGTAATCTCATGTAATCTTACTATTTTACTTCGGAGTCACGTGAGTGACTACGTGAAGATTTTAAAGCTCTGTAATTTCAAGCCATGGAACAGTCCATACTTCACTCACCGCCGAAGTCATTCAAGGGAGGAAGTATTTTATCGTATTCAGACATATATCCAATTCAAACAATAACAATTTACTTTAACAAAATAATGCTCCCTTGGGGCTAAATATAATACAGAATTCAAACTTGATTCTGCAACAACACAGGTTTGGTTATTGGCTTATTATAAAGAATTGGAAGGTCTTTCTCTAGACCATCCTGCTGTTGCTAGGATATGGTCCATAGGCACTTCCTTGTCTCTTGCTGCTGGTGTTGCTGTATCCCTAGTGGATAGAGATTTAAGATGTTAGTATCCATCCCAGCAGCTCCCAACCTGTCTGAGCCATCTAGAGATGGTTTGTATTGATACCCGGCCATAAGGCTGTTTACGGCTGCCCATACTGCCAAATTACTTCCTCTTAAAGTTTGGGTAGTCTTAAGGTATAGAAGGTGTGACTTTACACACAGCCGGGTGTCAGATTGGTATGCCTGGAATTCCAAATTTTGTCCTGATGTTCCTGGTCTATCTAGTTTAACAAGCTCTAATATGTGACGTTATCTTATCTGGAGATGCCATCATTTTCCTAGTCTCAGTTTAAGTAGAACTGGACCCTAGAGCAGTGCCATCAGCATACTGTTTCTAATGTCAGTTTACCCCCCGGGACAGGGACATTGCTGGTGCCCCTAGCAATGTTAGTACAACACTGACGTCCCAGATCTGGGAGTACCTCACTCTAGGGGGGTTGGTGTTGTAAATAATCCTCATAAGTTTGGCAACTAGAGGGTGAGATCCCATGGAGAGTTGTCGTGGCATCTGCCACATCAAGCTGACAGGGCACTCCTGCGCAATTGTAGCACTGCAGCTCAGTACTTCATGTACATGAAGGCTGGACAGGAATTCCCAGGACGTTGGTGGTTTTAGCTGTATTATACGCTACACCAGTCCTTGTTGATTCTTGATAGGCCGCCTTGATCATGGTCCTGTCCACCAGCCCGGATTTAGCATGGTGGACTATGGTTCAGAGACTATGTCAAAGACCACAGGGACCCATGGCTGTGTAGGCCAATCAGGTACTTTCAAGACACCTGATGCTGAGTCCATATGTATTTTGCTTAGGATCCAACTGATGAGGCAGGAAGGAAAAAACATTGTAAACAATATTCCCCCATTCAGTGAGTAATGTCCATTGCTGCTGCCCCAAGTGTGGTTCCCAAGCGACATATGATGGTAACTGGTGATTGGGTCCAGATGCAAATGGATCGATATCTGATGTCCCTATCTTTTGGTAATATCAGCAACTTTTTTGTGGTCCAACAGCCATTCGGTGCTGTCATTGAATGTTCATGATCTGGTGTGTGCCACTGTATTGAGCTTACCTGGTAGGTACGTTTGTTGATAGCCAAATATGTATGTTAACACACCATAGCCAGGTTATATTGGTCAGACTGACACATGATATCGATCTTATTCCACCCATATGATTAATATATGCCACCACTGTGGTATTATCAATTTGTAGGCGGACATGCAGATGGTGCATAGTAAGCAGTAGGCTTTTAGCCCATGAAACGCACCCAACATATCTAGATAATTTATACCCAGTGTTTTTAGTAATGATGATTACTGATAATGATGGGCGGGAACTATGCCAAGTACTGGTAACTGCATTGGTCGATCAAAGTGACCTGCAAAGTGTTTTTACTCTTGCATTTTTGCCCTTTTTCAGCTTTAATGATGCAAGGCACAAACTGAGTAGCTGGAAATGCTGCTACTAGTTTCCCAAATTTTGTTTTAGGGTTCCACCAAATCTGCTGCTTAATTCTTTGGCAATGTTACAGACATATGGATAATGTTAATTGTAAATCCCAGAAAGTCCATAGTTGTGGATGCCGTCAACTTAGATTTATCTGGATGGAGATGACCCCAGAGTTTCACCCAATGTTTGGTAGCTAGAACTGCTGATTTAGTTAGATCCAGGGTTTTACCCCCACAATTGCAAATGTGTCAGCCTCGATAACAATCAGCACGGGAACACCTCAAGGCTGCGTGCTCAGCCCCCTGCTGTACTCACTCTATACTCATGACTGCGTAGCCAGTCACAGTGCGAACTCCATCATCAAGTTCGCTGACGACACCACTGTTGTAGGACGTATCACTGATGGGGATGAGTCAGAGTATAGAAGAGAGATCGAGCAACTGTCCATATGGTGCCAGCGCAATAACCTGGCCCTCAACACCAGCAAAACCAAGGAGCTGATTGTGGACTTTGGAAGGAGTAGAAGGGGAACCCACAGCCCCATTTATATCAACGGGTCGATGGTTGAAAGGGTAAAGAGCTTCAAATTCCTGAGCGTGCACATCTCTGAAGATCTTTCCTGGTCCGAGAACACTAATGAAATTATCAAGAAAGCTCATCAGCGCCTCTACTTCCTGAGAAGATTACGGAGAGTCGGTTTGTCAAGGAAGACTCTCTCTAACTTCTACAGGTGCACAGTAGAGAGCATGCTGACCGGTTGCATCGTGGCTTGGTTCGGCAATTTGAGCGCCCTGGAGAGGAAAAGACTACAAAAAGTAGTAAACACTGCCCAGTCCATCATCGGCTCTGACCTTCCTTCCATCGAGGGGATCTATCGCAGTCACTGCCTCAAAAAGGCTGGCAGTATCATCAAAGACCCACACCATCTTGGCCACACTCTCATCTCCCTGCTACCTTCAGGTAGAAGGTACAGGAGCCTGAAGACTGCAACAACCAGGTTCAGGATTAGCTACTTCCCCACAGCCATTAGGCTATTAAACCTGGCTCGGACAAAACTCTGATTATTAATAACCCATTTTCTGTTATTTGCACTTTATCAGTTTATTTATTCATGTGTGTATATATTTATATTATGGTATATGGACACACTTATCTGTTGTGTAGTAAATGCCTACTTTGTTCTGTGTGCTGAAGCAAAGCAAGAATTTAATTGTCCTATACAGGGACACAAGACAATACATTTACTTGAACTTGAACTTGATATATCATCAAGATATGTCATGACAATATCATGACAATATGTCATGACAGGACCTAGGGTTGAGATTTTTGATTGGAGAAAGGCTAACTTTGATGCGATGCGAGATGATTTAAAAGGAGTGAACTGGGACATTTTGTTTTATGGGAAAGATGTAGAAGAGAAATGGAGGACATTTAAAGGGGAAATTTTAAGAGTACAGAATCTTTATGTTCCTGTTCGGTTGAAAGGAAACAGTAAAAATTGGAAAGAGCCCTGGTTTTCAAGAGAAATTGGACATCTTGTTCGGAAAAAGAGGGAGATCTACAATAATTATAGGCAGCATGAAGTAAATGAGGTGCTTGAGGAGTATAAGGAATGTAAAAAGAATCTTAAGAAAGAAATTAGAAAAGCTAAAAGAAGATATGAGGTTGCTTTGGCAAGTAAGGTGAAAGTCAATCCAAAGGGTTTCTACAGCTATATTAATAGCAAAAGGATAAGGAGGGATAAAATTGGTCCATTGGAGAGACAGAGTGGACAGCTATCTGCAGAGCCAAAAGAGATGGGGGAGATATTGAACAATTTTTTTTCTTCGGTATTCACCAAGGAGAAGGATATTGAATTATGTCAGGTAAGGGAAACTAGTAGAGTAGCTATGGATACTATGAGGTTCAAAGTAAAAGAAGTACTGACACTTTTGAAAAATATAAAAGTGGATAAGTCTCCAGGTCCTGACAGGATATTCCCTAGGACATTGAGGGAAGTTAGTGTAGAAATAGCCGGGGCTATGACAGAAATATTTCAAATGTCATTAGAAACGGGAATAGTCCCCGAGGATTGGCGTACTGCGCATGTTGTTCCATTGTTTAAAAAGGGTTCTAAGAATAAACCTAGCAATTATAGACCTGTTAGTTTGACTTCAGTGGTGGGCAAATTAATGGAAAAGATACTTAGAGACAATATATATAAGCATCTAGATAAACAGGGTCTGATTAGGAACAGTCAACATGGATTTGTGCCTGGAAGGTCATGTTTGACTAATCTTCTTGAATTTTTTGAAGAGGTTACTAGGGAAATTGACGAGGGTAAAGCAGTGGATGTTGTCTATATGGACTTTAGTAAGGCCTTTGACAAGGTTCCTCATGGAAGGTTGGTTAAGAAGGTTCAACTGTTGGGTATAAATGCAGGAATAGCAAGATGGATTCAACAGTGGCTGAATGGGAGAAGCCAGAGGGTAATGGTGGATGGCTGTTTATCGGGTTGGAGGCAGGTGACTAGTGGGGTGCCTCAGGGATCTGTGTTGGGTCCTTTGTTGTTTGTCATGTACATCAATGATCTGGATGAAGGTGTGGTAAATTGGATTAGTAAGTGTGCAGATGATACCAAGATAGGGGGTGTTGTGGATAATGAAGAGGATTTCCAAAGTCTACAGAGTGATTTAGGCCATTTGGAAAAATGGGCTGAAAGATGGCAGATGGAGTTTAATGCTGATAAATGTGAGGTGCTACACCTTGGCAGGACAAATCAAAATAGGACGTACATGGTAAATGGTAGGGAATTGAAGAATACAGTTGAACAGAGGGATCTGGGTATAACCGTGCATAGTTCCTTGAAGGTGGAATCTCATATAGATAGGGTGGTAAAGAAAGCTTTTGGTATGCTAGCCTTTATAAATCAGAGCATTGAGTATAGAAGCTGGGATGTAATGTTAAAATTGTACAAGGCATTGGTGAGACCAAATCTGGAGTATGGGGTACAATTTTGGTCGCCAAATTATAGGAAGGATGTCAACAAAATAGAGAGAGTACAGAGGAGATTTACTAGAATGTTGCCTGGGTTTCAACAACTAAGTTACAGAGATAGGTTGAATAAGTTAGGTCTTTATTCTCTGGAGCGCAGAGGGTTAAGGGGGACCTGATAGAGGTCTTTAAAATGATGAGAGGGATAGACAGAGTTGATGTGGACAAGCTTTTCCCTTTGAGAATAGGGAAGATTCAAACAAGAGGACATGACTTCAGAATTAAGGGACAGAAGTTTAGGGGTAATATGAGGGGGATCTTCTTTACGCAGAGAGTGGTGGCGGTGTGGAATGAGCTCCCAGTGGAAGTGGTGGAGGCAGGTTCATTGGTATCATTTAAAAATAAATTGGATAGGCATATGGATGAGAAGGGAATGGAGGGTTATGGTACGAGTGCAGGCAGGTGGGACTAAGGGGAACAAAATTTGTTCGGCATGGACTTGTAGGGCCAAGATGGCCTGTTTCCGTGCTGTAATTGTTATATGGTTATATGGTTAATATGTTTTTGTTTCTAAGTATTGCCAAGGCCAGTTTTAATATCTTGGTGAACAGTCTTGGGGCTGAGGTTTAGCCCATTAGGCAAAGCCATAGTTACCCCATCCAGTTAAATTTTAGGTATCGACAATGATCCCTCCATGTCCCCAAAACAAGTGTAACATTCCTCCTGTTAGTACAGGTCGTACACCTTTGTGTTCTGGAAGGAACCAGATCCACCTACCTCCCTGGTTGCCGGTAGTACGTCCCTTTCTTCAACTTCTGCCTCTTCTGCGGAAGAGGCGCCGGAGTGCGGGGTTGGCACGTTTTCCATGAGGGTCGCTCTGGGTCTTGGCCTAAAAAGGACCTTTGTGTTTGCTGCGCGGCCCTCATCCTTTCACCAGCGTCCTGGTGTTGATGCCTGCTGGTGGTTGCATAGGGGTGCTGTCGTCTGGGGTGTGTTCTGTCCGTTGCTGATGACGCTGTTATGGACCCGATGGTTTTAAATTCTTCATCGAGCTTTTTTACTTGTTTAGATAAGTCCCCCCCCCGGTTGTGTTGCAGCTGTTTCGCACAACCCTGCAAATTTGAGGTTTAGTGCAGGTTTACTGGCTCTCACAAGCACTTGATTTCATAGTGGGTATTGCGGAGCAATGTCAGTGTTGCTGTGTGCCGTCATCTCTGTACCATCGTCTGGGCGAGCAACCAATGATATGCCCGCTGTCAGTAGTTTGACCTCCTAGGTTATTGTGCCAGTCCCACTTTACCCCCAGATCGCAGTGTTTGCTGCAGGCATTTTTAATGAAGTAAAGTTCACAGGAGGCATATACTTCTCCGTAATTTTGTTACCTGTTCCTGCAGAGGATGGAAGTACAGGTAGTCGATGCTGGCCACCTGCTTGGTCTGCAATGGTACTCCTGCTTTCGTTGATCTGTAATTTTGGTGATCACTCCCAGTAGCTCCTTAAGATTCTGCACCCCGTGCACACTGCCGTTTTCTTCAGCCATGTCCCCTTCTTCAGGACCAGCCCAGCCCTGGTCCACAACGCTCTCCTCTGTTGAGGGAGATGCATTGTTTTACAGCCCTCGATAAGATGCTGTTGTGGGAATGCGAAGACTCCCATAGTGAGCTTGCTCCATCTCCCGGAGCTAGTCAAAGGCGGACCTCTGCTGCATTCGGGCCTCACAGCCTGCGATCCTGGAGCCGCTGGTCGCTCATGGCTGTCGGCTGCCGGGACCTTCCTGGTTCCCCGCAGCCTGTGGTCCTGGAGCCGCTGGTCGCTCATGGATGACGGCGTGCCGGGACCTTCCTGGTTCCCCGCAGCCTGCGGTCCAGGCTCCGTTTTTTCTTCCCCTTGTCCAACGTGCTGTAACATAAAGCACAGCAAGGAGAAGAAATACAACTTCACGTCAATTTTTTCTCCTTACCTTGTAGGTCCATTTGAATTTTGCTGTGGGAGTGCTCCACCCCCGCCCGTCGCTGTTGCACTGCGTGAGACGATATGTTGTGCACGCGTGCTGTGGTCTTCACATAGTCACTCATGTGACTCCGAAGTAAAATGTCTAATGACTCTCATGTAAGTTGGGAACCATTTTAACTCCCCTTCCCATTCCCATACCAACCTTTCTGTCCTGGTTCTTTTGTTGCCAGAGTGATGTAACAAGATCCCAGGAATGAGTAGATATATGATGAGCTGTTGTCTATTGAGCGTTTAACGGCACTGGACCTATATTCGCTGGAGTTTAGATGAATGAGGGGGGATCACATTGAAACATACAGAACAGTGAAAGGCTTGGATAGAGTGGATGTGGAGTGAATGTTTCCACTAGTGGGAGGGTCTAGGACTAGAGGTCATAGAGGACATTCCACTGGGTGGCGCTATCAGCGATGGCAGTCTCGCCAACAGTCTGCCGTTTTGTCATTTTTTTTGTTACTTTTAGTGTGTTTTAAAAGTATGTGTTAATGTTCTCTGTTTTTTTAATGCAGGGGGTTGGGGAAGGGGTCGGGGGAACTTTTTTTTCAATCTCTTACCTTGCCGTAGATGCGATTGTTTTCCAGATCGTATCTCCGGTCACTATGCAGCCTAACATCATGGAGCTGGCGGCTTTGCTTGGGAGTGACTTTGAGCCCCACTGCGGGGACGTGGACTTACCATCAGAGCCTGCGATCCCTTGCCTGGGATCGACGCCCCAACCATGGCCTACGGATTTCACCATCGAGGAGCTTGCAGCCTCGGGTAGAGACCGATGTCGGGAGCTCCAAACGATGAAGAAGGTTTCGAACAGCCCCGACCCGGGATCAGATCGCCTGGCACAGGGGAGCTGAGAATCCCCCCCCCCCCCCCACAATGCAGGAGCTTGAGTGCCCGACTACCAGCAACGGGAGCCAAGATCGCCCCGTCAACGGAAGGCTCGAGGCCCCCGACCAAGGGAGAACCAAAAAGGGAAGAGATTGAACATCTTTTTCCCTTCCATCACAGTGAGAAATGTGGAAGAGTCACTGTGGTGAATGTTAATGTTAAAATGTATTTTGTGTGTTTTGTTGCTTTTTTTTGTTATGACTGTATGGCAAATCAAATTTCTCGTATTTTGCAAAACATACTTGGCTAATAAAGTATGATTATGATTAGCCTCAGAATTAAAGGATATTCTTATAGGAAGGAAATGAGGAGGAATTTCTTTAGTCAGTGGGTGGTTTATCTGTGGAATTCTTTGCCACCGAAGGCTGTAGAGGCAAAATCAGTGGATATATTTAAGGCAGGTATTTATACAGGTAGATGCTTGATTAGTATGAATGTCAGAGGTTATGGGACAAGGCAGGAGAATGGGGTTATGAGAGAGATATAGATCAGCATGTTTGAATGATGGAGTAGACTTGATGGGCCGAATGGTCTAATTCTACCCCTATCACTCATGATCTTATGGGCACGCAATCTGGAGGAACAGCATCACATTTTCAGCTTGTGTATCTTACAATGCAACGGTATGAACGTTGAATTCTCCAATTTAGGTAATATCCCCCCCCCCCCCCCCTCCCCTTCCCTCCCAACCCCCACCATCTCTCTGTTTCATGTGACTCCTCAGTCTGGTGTGGACCTATTTTTCCCCAGGATTCCACCCCTTTCCCCAAACAGTCACATTCTACTTATATCCCTCCCTCTGGCATCCTTTTGTCTCTGATTCATCTCTAAATGATATCACTTACTCCACACATCTGCCAATCAAACCCCTTCACCTGAATCCAACATGCCCCATCTACACTAGCCCTACCTGCCTATGTTTGGCCCATATCCCCCTAAACCTATCCTACCCATTCTCTATTCATTGTGTCAAAGTCACAATTCAGATGTTGCACCATGCTACAACATGCAGGAATTATTGTTTTTTAAAGAAATACAAACATTGATCTTTTGCTTGAAGCTTACAAGCAATTAACAGACCTCTAATTCATCCGACGAATATACTGTCCTAATGATCTGATTAGGATGCAGAGACTAATTAAAAATACTTTTAAAAATCAGGCCGTTAGTAGCTGAATATTGTAGCAATGTAGAGTGCTGCAGACAACAGCTGAACTATTAGATCAGAGATATGTCTAAATAATATCATTATTTTATTTTTACTAATAATATAATGATCAGATAGGTAATTGCAGATGTAGTAAATCGATTTTATTGAGCTATTAAAATTATTTGCTTTGGGTTATTAATCTTAGATTATTAACCTGAGATTCATTATGATTGAAATTTCAACACAGAGGTAAGTTATCCCATTATGTTTAGTTGATACCCATTTCATAGCAACAGGAATTAAAATCAAGGTTACCTTCAATGAGTAACTGAAGCATTAAATGGAATGCTGTAAAAATACATTTCTTGATTGGGAATTTTATTTCTTAACTAGACTCAAGGACATCTAAAGTGCACTCTTTCTCACCTTGTTGTTACAAGATAACAACATAAACCCCCAAAAGATAAGGGATTTGGCAAGGTGCGTAAAAACCGAGAGGGAGTTACCCGTATGGAATTTCAGTTGTGAACAAAAGAGCTGTCGCGAGTAGTAGTACAAAGGAAGGAAGAAATATCAGCGAGTAAGAAACTGGGACTGGTGAAAGGCAAATGCAGGAAATTAAATAAAATGTAGCAAGTTAGTGTGTGACCTTAAGTCAAAGATGTTATTGCCAAGCCATTAAAACATGAGGGCGGAAGATCCAGTAAGTAATATATTGCAGATGAAGATGCAAGCTAAAATATTGTAGATTAAGATTATTGTAGATTGCACATGTAGACTCTTTAACCTTCCTTTCTGATGCAATTTACGTCTTTCTGTAATAGTAATGTTTGGGACCATAGATATACAACTGTGCATTTCTTCACCCAGGTCCATGATATTTACAGTGTGATGTTGGGGGCCCAGTACAAATTTCTGGGGAACCCAACATAGTGTTTTCTCTTGATCAGAATCTACTATTCATTCTGGCCTCTATCTCTTGTTTCCCAAACAATGAGGGAAACCGAACAGTGGGAGGTCTGGACAGAGTGGATGTGGAGAGGATGGTTCCACGTGTGGAAGAGGCTAGGACCAGAGGTTATAGCCTCAGAATAAGAGGACATATGTTTAGAAAAGAGATGGGAGGAATTTTGTTCGCCAAAGGGTGGTGAATCCGTGGAATTCATTGCCACAGAAGGCGGTGGAGGCCAAAATCAGTCAGTCAAATTTATTCGTCACATGCACCAACTAAGGTACAATTAAATGAATTTGCCAGCAGCGATACAGTTGAAAAAAGAACACACAATACACAATAACATTTAACATAAACATCCACCACAGCACTCTTCACTGTGGTGGAAGGCGATAATGTTCAGTCAGTCCTCCTCCTTTGTTCAGCCGTGGTCGGGGCCATAAACCCTCCGTAGTCGCCGCTACGGACGTCTGGATGTACAGGCCCTCTCGTCGGGATAATTGAAACTCTGACGTTAGACGGTCGAACACACTCCGCGACTTGAAGTGCCCAAATCGGCCACTTTCTTACTGGAGCCAACAGCTTCAGGATGTTGTAGACCGCAGGCCGGCGGTCGGAGCTCTTCTCTTGCGATCGGAGAAATCCTTTCTGGCAACCCCCGGGAAGGATTTGCCACGCTCCACGATCAAAAACTCCATGCTGCACCCGCTGCTGAAGCTCTGGTCCTGACTCCGGGAAAGGCTGCACTAATCCAAGCTGTTTGGCCGCGAGGGAGGCCGAGAAGCGCCATGGAAAAAGGTGCCTCTCCATCGAGGAGGTGACTGAGAAACAGCCATATCAATGGATATTTTTAAGATGGAGATTGACAGATTCTTGAATAGTATGGGTGTCAGGCGTTATGGGGAGAAGGCAGGAGAATGGACTTGAGATGGAAAGATAGATCAGCCATGGTTGTATGGTGGAGTAGACTTACTTGACTGAATGGTATAATTCTGCTCCTATAACATATGAACATATGAATGAGAAACACTTTTACAAAAGCACATTGTGAAAGATTAACCACTCAGCTTACTTTAAGCAGTGTCACAAATAATTACTTGGTAAACTATACATTCATTTTCTCAAGGTGCATGATATTAACTGAGTACTTTTAATGTAATGGTAACCAATGAAATTCATGAATGTCCGCAAATATGAACATACACAGTTAATATTGCCTCCAGATGATGGTGATGTAACCTTTACAGAATCAGTATTATCTGCAGATCAATGTTGGCTGCATGAAGATGAAACTGGTCTTTCTCAACCTGAAAGAGCAAAAACTGTGGGACTGATGCTGCTGGCTGCGATTTTGAGGCAGCAACTCCTGTAGATCCCTTTGATGGTGGGGAGGTCAGTATCCATGATGGACTGGGCAGTGTTCACCACTTTTCCCTATTTTATTCATTCCTGGGCATTCGAGTTGCCACACCAGGCCATGAAGCAACCAGTCAATATGTTCTCTACTGTACACCTGTAAAGGTTCAAGAGAATATTCATTGACACATCAAATCTCCTCAATCTTCTCAGGAAGTAGAGGCATTAATATGCTTTCTTTATGAATGCAACAATGTGTTGGGACCAGCGCAGATCTTCAGAGATAAACATGCTGAGGAATTTGAAGCTTTTGACTTTCTCCCATTGATGAAGACAGGTTTGTGGATCCTTGTTCTTTCTCTTCCAAATTTCACAATCAGTTCCTTGGTCTTACTAACGTTGAGAGCAAGGTTGTTATTCTGACATCATTTAGTCAGTCGATCAAGCTCCCTCCTATACTCTGACTCATTTCCATTTATAATTCGTCCAAAGACAGTGATGTTGTCAGTGAACTTGAAGTTGGAGTTCAAACTGTATCCAGCTCCACCGTCGTGAGTAGAGAGTGAGTAGAGCAGAAGACTGAGCTCACAACCTTGAGGTGCTCCCTTGCTGATAGTTATCGAGGAGGAAGAGTTGCCGCCAATTTATTCATATTGTGATCTTTTGATGAGGATGTCAAGGATCCAGTTGCAGAGTAACTTTTTCATCAATTTAAAAAAACATATGGGCATCTGAATTTAATTTATTTTCTTTCAAACATTGCTCTTTATGTCACTGAAGTAAATTGGGATATGGAAGGAGCTGTAAGGAACATTTGTTAATGCTTAACATTGTGTTTGGAACAACTGTGACTTAAAACAAAGTGACATTTTTGTGCTTCAATATATATGACAAAGAAAAGAGCTGTGATTACATAGGACCTTCCTTGACCTGAAGATATCTCAGAGCACTTTATAACCAATCAGGCATTTCAAAAATTGCTCACTGTTGTAATGTAGAAAATAAAGCAGGCAATTATATGACATAATAAGGACCCAAACATAAATAATTTGTTTCAAGGCAGTTGAGAGACATATATGGCTATAGCTTGGTAAATATATTATTTTACCAATGTTGGATTAAACATGTGATGCAAATTGACGTACAATTTTATATCTGATCGATTGTAGTATATTCTTGGGGCTGGCACTGATGGACTAGTTCAATAAATGTAGTTATATTAGCAAAGTCTCTCTGAAACCCAAGCTAGTCCTGAAAGAGAGACATGCTCACAATAACATAATCTATGACTCATTGAGCAATGCCACAGCAATATGACTGCCCTGCATTAGATTTAAATCATTTCTCAGGACTCTACTTTAATTTCAAAATTGCAGTTTAAAAAAAAATTACAGGTCTGTTGAGAAATCTATGTCTAAAAATAAGCTGTTTTGCATCATTAATAATGTAATTTCCTCATCCTCTGTAATTACATGTATAACTTGCATTGTTCCTTGTTGCTGAAATGATGAGCTTCTGGGAACTGAATTCCTTAATTTATTCAGCTGGAGAAAGCCAGTTTTTGCACAATATAATCTAACAAAACCATACAGTTAAAATGACAAGATTAACAGTTAGTGATGTTCTTGCAATGGCAGCCAAGGCTTGGAGATGTTTCATTTATCGTTTCAGTTTGGCACTGAAACTACCAATTTATACATTTATATTTTAAGCCAGTTTTAGCTTCCTTGCATCAATGTCGTATTTGAAGAGTAAAACTGCTGGAGGAACTCAAGGGCTCAGGCAGCATCTGTGGAGGGAACTGGACAGACGATGATTCGGATTAACCTTATCAGTCTTAAGAGGTTGTTCCTCCAGCAATTAGTCTTTTACTCAAGATTCTATCATCTGCCGTCTATTTTGTGCATTTGATGACGAGTTGATGACCGGCAATAAATTCACCAATAGATTGTTCCTATTAAAATGGGATACAACTAACTTTCTGAATTGTTTAAAATGTGTTTTATGTCTATGGAATTTTTGATAGGTTCTTTCAAGTTTAAATAATCTATCATAACTCTATATACAGGAAGTACACGCACTATAATAAGTGGTCAGAGGTAAAAAGCCCAAAGCCTCCTCAAAAACTGGCAAGATCCCCACTCACTCTTGGGATCTCTCTCCCTAACAGTTCATAATGGAGAAGCACTGTACATTCAGGATGATATTGGGAACCTCGAGGCTAAGCACTGGAAGTACACAGAAGCCCAACATAAGGAGGAGCAAACCTTCACGCAAGCCACCTGTCCACAATCTCCTTCACATCTGTGAAAGTATCTTTGAACCCAACATTGCAACAACTATTCAATAATCATCTCTGAATCCCAAAAAATGGAATGGAAGCAGGTCCGGAGGAATAGCCTAAGAAGAATAAGGATGTGTACCCTAATATTCAAGAATGTGTACCCCAGGTAGTGAGAGCCTGCAAAACTATTATTGTGGTTTATAGATTATAAAGTTACGCCTGGTATTTAGACGCTTTAAGTTCGAGGGAATGAATTTTGGGTGCACCCTCTTGTAACATTTACGTGTTCGTGTTATCTGTCAGCTGTTGTGTTTTATGTAACACTGACACAAATCGCGTAAATCTCTGACAGCATAAGAGCAACATTTGTATCACGTGGAGTTTTAGGACTTTAGCAGCTTAATCAATGCTCCTTGCAGCATCCACTGGTGGCAACGCAAGTAAAGACAAACAAGCATTTCTATAATGTCCTGTTATTGTTTCATTCCACTCTGGTGAACACTGAAATTCCAGATTGGGTGTTTCTCTTACTTGACCAACATAAGCTTATGCTATTTGATGATGATGATAATGATAATGATGTTGATGATGATGATGATGATTGTTGATTGTCATATGAACATTAAGTACAGTGAAACTCTTTTTTTACATACAATATGCACAGTATGCAAAGAGAATAGGGTGTCGACAAAGTTACAAAAGTATTCATTATAGTCCTGCTGGTTCCCTCTTCGTTTTTGCCGACAATATATCATGTTTATGTAAAGTATTTACATTAAGTTTACATTAATTTTACATTAATTTACCGAGCAGTTGAGCAAGTGACAAGGCCATTCTCACAAGTTACATAATAGTGGAACTCTGCTGGTTTTTAAGCAATTAATTTTTTCCCCAAAGAATACTGTGTGTATTGTTGCTTTTCACTTAGTATGGTTGTATGGTAACTCAAATTTTACTGTACCTTAATTGGTTAAGTGACAATAAACATGAACTTGAACTTAAACTTGAACTCAGCTATCGAGCTGGTTCATGCAGTGATTAATGATTCACATTATTCCTATATGAGAGAATTAGCCTGCGATCATCTGCATAAATTGTAGGTTGTTTAAATGCATGGAATCTTATCAGATTATTTTTCCTTAATTGGCCTGAGCTTTTAAATCTGCCTTTCTGCCACTGAGGAGAAGGCATGGCCCTGGGAGAGGACAAATGGAGCATTTGAGGTGTGAGTTGGGTGTGTTGGGCTGTGGGGAACTTTTGTAGCAGTGGGAAAGTTTTAGGTTGTGGAGTAACAACTATATTAGAGAGCCTAGACTGACTAGACCATCAGATCTTTTCTCCTAAATTGTGCTTATATACAAAGCATTCACTTCCATAAGAAATGTTCCACTCAACTCTGCCAACAATATTCTAGGACAGTATCAGCCTAAGCCATTCAAACATTACATATCCTATCTCCACAATCTGGAACTATCTGAATTAGCCACATCCCCACTGATTGTCATCTGTAACCTGCCAATTTCATGGCAATAAAACCCATGTTTGATGTATATCAAACCACCTTGCTCATTTTTGCCCTAAAAATGGTTGAAATTTTAATTGTTCCAGGAAAAATGTGTAACATTTACCAGGGAAATATTTCAACAATTCAGAAAGTTATTAGATGGATGAATCTTAGTACTTAATTTAAGATTGAGAAAATTGAGATTGAATTGAAATTGAACTATCGCAGTAATTGTTACAGTTTTGATGGATAATCCTTTTAATACCTTTTAATACATATTTATCTGAATACATTTCTAAATAGAGCAATTCCCTTGGTAAATGTTTTTGCCAGTGCAGTGATTGATGCTGATTCCTCAGCTCTACTTAATTTTTCAGTGGTGCATTCACAGCAGGTATCAATAAATGAACTTTCATTAAACTTGGCACCAACCCAAGCCAGATATGTAGAAACATAGAATTGCAAATGCTGGTGAGTAAACAAAAGGACACAAAGTGCTAGAGTAACAACAGGTCAGGCAGCATCTCTGGAGAACATGAATAGGTAATGTTTCGGGTCGAGACCCTTCTTCAGATATCTAGACAGATGCACATCTGTCTTTACTCCCGTTTTCCATTTCAACGCTTAAAATGCATTTCAGACCATAGTTTATGAACCCACCTGGTAAAATGACATGTATTGAGATTCTAGTTATATTCCCCTCTACCCCCTCCCTTCACCCCTCTCCCCCTTCCCTTCCACCCCTCTCAGCCCCCCCTCTCTCTCCCCCCTCTCTCCTCCCCTCTCTCTCTCCTCCCATCTCTCTAACCCTACCTCCCCCACCCTCCCCCTCACTCATCCTCCCTCTCCTCCTCCCCTCCACCCCCTCTCCCTCTGTCTCTTGCCCTTCTGTCTCTGTTCCTTTCTCTCTGTCTCTCCCCGTTTCTCTCTCTTCCCTCACTCTCTACCCTCCCCCCTCCTTCTCTAGACGCACCTGCAAGTTGTGGGCTATGCGTCAGTGGATAGGGCAGTTATGGGGTGAAAGGAGCAAATTAATAATAATATTAATATAATATCAAGGGGGGGGTAGGGGGGGGGGTAGTTGTGTGTGTGACGCCGCATGCTGCCCCCTCCCCCTCCTCTTCCCTCTTCCCATCCTCTCTCCCCCTCCTCCCTCCTCTCCCCACTCCCTCCTCTACCCTCCTCTCCCCCCCTCCCCCCCCCCCTCCCCCTTCCTCTCCTCCTTCCCCCCCCTCTCTCCACACTCCCCCTCCCCCCCCCCCCGCTCCACCTCCCTCCCCCCCTCCCCCCTCCCCTTCTCCCCCCTCCCCCCCTCTCTCCTCACCTCTCCATCTCCCCCTCTCCTCCCCCCTCTCTCCCCCTCCCTCCACCACTCTCTCTCCCCCTCTCTCTCCCCCTCTCTCTCTTTCTCCGCCCCCACTCTCTCTGCCCCTCGAGATAGAAACATAGAAACATAGAAAATAGTTGCAGTAGTAGGCCATTCGGCCCTTCGAGCCTGCACCGCCATTCAATATGATCATGGCTGATCATCCAACTCAGTATCCTGTACCTCCCTTCTCTCCATACCCCCTGATCCCTTTAGCCACAAGGGCCACATCTAACTCTTAAATATAGCCCATGAACTGGCCTGAACTACCTTCTGTGGCAGAGAATTCTGCAGATTCACCACTCTCTGTGTGTGAAAAAAAGTTTTCCTCATCTCAGTCCTAAAAGACTTCCCCCTCTCTCCCCCCCCCCCCCCCCCCCCCCCCCCCCCCCCCCTAGGGCAGAGATGGGGGGACATTGATACAATATAGGGGGGGTAAAAATTAGACAATTGGGGGAATTGGTTAATGTGTGAGATGCAGGCCACCCTCTAATAATGGGGGGTGGTGTTTTGTGTGGGGGAGTAATATACGATACTGCACAAATGGTCAATTTAACCTGCAAACCAGCTTTGTCGGCAGTTCCATGCATTCAGAAAATTACTCAGTTTTAGTTTTAATTTTAGTTTTAGAGATACAGTGTGGAAACAGGTCCTTCGACCCATCAAAACTGTGCCGACCAGCGATTACCCGTACACTTGTTCCATCATACACACTTGGAACAATTTTCAACGGTCAATTAACCTGCAAACCAGCACGGCTTTGGAATGTTGGAGGCTGGTGACCTGGTGTTTGGTCCCAATTATTTACAATTGATATCAATAGTCTAGCTACAAATCCAATTGTCATATTTCCAAGCTTGTTAAGAATACAAACCTAGGCAGGATTGTAAAGAAATTTTAAGGAGGTATAGACAAGCTAAATGCTGGAATCTGGAGAAATGCCAGAAATCTGTTGGTCAAACAACACCTATGGAGGGCAAAAAAGGTTGGTTGACATTTTAGGTCAGGATTCTGTATCAGAGAGTAGATGGAGGTGAGCCAATATATAGAAGTGAGACGGAGTGGTGAAGACAGAATTTTGTTGAAGAACAATCAAAGCACCAGAGAGAGGACAGTGAAGGAAGGTTTCATAGAATTCATGCCGTAGAGAAGACCTTCAAAATGGAAATACTTTGAAGGAAATTCACAATGGAGTTGTGTACTTGATGATCAACATGGGCATGATGGACCAAAAGGCCTGTTCTGGGTTGCATGGTTCTCTGACTCAAAAGCAGATTTCTGTTTATTAAAGAATTATGAGTTGTGGCGATGGAATAGTTAAATGGAGCAGAGGGAGAAGATCAGACATGATCTTGCTGAATAGTGGAGCAAGCTTGAAGGGCTAGATGGTACAGTGCTGCTCCTAACTCGTATTTTGTTATGTCCTTGTAATTTACTTTTGTTAGCTGGTCATGCCAAGAGCCTTGCTGAATCAGTCCCAAAAGTGGCTGATGAATGCATAAATAAGTTGAACATAAGCACCATGCAAAATTCAACAGCTTTTACTCCCTAAAAAAAATGTTGGAGACCTGCAGGTATGGAGTCATGTGCAAGCCTTTCTGTGCACCCTCACAACGCACCCTTTCTCTTCTGCACAAAACAACATAAATGCGACTCCTCATGGTCACCCATCAACATGATAGTTAGTGGGATGAGGATGAAAATGAGGAGTAGCTCCCCAAGGCATCTGGGACAGGCAATAAATGCTGACCTTGCCAACAAGGTCCATATCCTAACAATAAACAAAAACAATACTTCCCAGATCTGACATTCATGGGACTTCCATTCCAGTTCTTCATCAAATTTAATAAAAAAAAGTGAACAGAAATATTTGATGTTACTTCTGGGAAATTCCCAACCTGTCCCTGGTTTGCAGTCCTAAACCCCAAAGTATTATTGAGTGAGACAGCTAAGTGTACCAATATTTCCTTTACAGCAGTTCTACTGGTGATAATTCACTGATGCACATATCCTGAATCAATAAGCACACCCTGAGAAGAACTGAGCTTACTTACACAACTGTGCTATAACTTGGGCTTTCAGGTGTGGCAATTATTGCTTCACTTTTTTAGGAACTAAGGGAATTGGTTGTGTTTCCTGCACAAACATCAACACATTCACATTGCAAATTTAATGATGGCAATTATTTCTTAGCAGCGGTAGCACACTGTCAAACTGAAAAATTACCAGCAAGAATTGTAAATAAATGTTTTGTCACCACTGCAGTATTCCTCTTTTCCCTGGAGAAATGTGTGGAAGAATACAATCACAACATATTTTAGCTGAGAATTTATATATTGTGAATATATATTGCAAGTCTCCAACAGTGAAGCATTCCAGCGATGAGTAAAACAATAGTGACAGGTACATAGTGGACTGATGGGAGATCCATCCTTCATTGCAGGTTGCTCATCATTAGCATTCAGTAAGTAAATTGCCAGTGCAAAATGCTTTTCCCAGAAGCAGCACAGTGATAATGTGAGAAATCGTGCATTGCAATTGATTCTTAAAGGCCTGGAGCAGCTTAAAGAGTGGCCAAATATTTATGCTGGCTAAACTGAAAATCCTCATAGTGGAGGTGTCAGAAAAAACAAATCTGGATCAGGAAGAGTTCCAGCTTGATCCAGGCCCAGAGGCAGAGACAAAGGTATGTTTTTTGAGAAGCTTTCTTCCCTTCCCATGGGTCAGTTGTGCCGATATAATTGATGAATGTGCATGGAAGCAGGGGGCACATGTCATGAACACAGCCAGTATTACTTCTAGACCAAGAAGCATTAAGGATATATATTTAATAAACTCACCAAGGCTGTGAGACTGAGGTGCCCGTCTGCACAGCCCTTAGGATCCTAAATGTTCATCTGCACAACTGATCTTTTAATTGTGCAGGAAGGAACTGCAGATGCTGCTTTAAACCGAAGATAGACACAAAAAGCTGGAGTAACTCAGCGGGTCAGACAGCATCTCTTGAGAAAAGGAATGGGTGACGTTTTGTGTCAAAACCCTGCCGATGTTAGAAAGGAATCCATCCCTGCACCTCTGTTCGCTTGCACCACCTCGTGATTTGTTCTTCACTCTTTTTTTATTCAAAAAATATATTCATTTATTAAAAATAATATTTACAATGCATTAGAACAAAACAGAACCCACCACCATAATACAAGACAACAAATATACTAAATAAACTACTGTTCAACTATGTTACAATCTTTGTCAAGAATGCATTCAACCCCCCACGGTGCCCAGCGGTCCGGGAAATCCCCCAGGGTGCCCGTGGACAGGGTGTATTCCCTTTCTAGTACCACCCGGGCGCGGACGTAACCCCGGAAAAGGGGCAGGCAGCTAGCTCTGGCAGAGCCCTCTCTTGTTCTTCCTCTTGGCTGGATTTGGTGTTTCTTCTGTCAACTTGGTCAGCTGGGTCTTGCATGGAGAGTTGGAAGTCTTAGCTTGCACACAGATCAATCCTTGTTCATCCTGTTAAAGATGATTTTGTATATTTGGAGGAAGGAAATACAGATGGGGGCACAATCATTCCCAAATACCTACCACACCAATGCAGTCATCCTTTAAATGACAAAGCAGAGAACCTTGTATTGCAGCAGCGTGTCCTAAGGGATTTTTATCTTCCTACTTAATACCACATGTGTCTATCCATAATCTAAGCATAACAATCTGGGTAACTGCACGTACTTACTATTAATATTGCATTATCTATATAACTAAAAGTGTCATCTTGATCACTTCCTGTCTGCGTTTTATATTGATTTTAGTGAAAACGCTACCATATATTGCTATGATTTTTGGCCATCTTACTCACAGTCCTCCTACACTGAGGCAGCCCTGGGAATTTTTCCGATCGATCAAAAATAAAAAAGTTATGAGTGTTTAAAAAATCTTGAGATCAGCTGATTGGTCCTCTCGCCTGCCAATCACCACGATGAAGGTAACGCCCCTTCCAGAGGGGGGGGGGGGGGGGGTGGGGGGGGACTATAAAACCCCGGATGCCTGGATGTGAGTCAGTCACTCTGGGAGATCATGAGGGAGAGTCCACAAATGTAATTCTAAGCTGTGACTCAACTGAACTGTGAGTCTGCAATGTACTTGCAATAAATAATTTGTTAGACCGTAAATGACAATGCAATGAGTTGTTTGGCAATTTTGTGGCCTGCACTCTGCTTGAAATGCTATGAAATTGAATTTGGTGGCCTGCACTCTGCCCGAAGTACTATGAAATTGAATTTGGTGGCTTGCATTCTGCATGAAATTGAGTTTTGTGGCCTGCATTCCACCTGAAATGCTATGAAATTGAAGTTTGGTGGACTGCACTCTGCCTGAAAAGCTACAAAATTGAATGTGGTGTCCTGCATTCTGCCTGAAATGCTATGACCAATTGAATTTGGTAGCCTGCACCCTGCTTGAAATGGAATTTCAAGGTATAGCAGTGAGTGAACTGCCAGCCCACCAGTCCTGAATGACTGAGCTGCCAGCCCACCAGGCCTGAGTGGCTGAGCTGCCAGCCCACCAGGCCTGAGTGACTGAGCTGAAGGCCAACAAAGCCTGAGTGACTGAGCTGCCAGCCCAAGAATACATTCGGCCCACATTGTCCATACTACCCCTCTGAATGCCAGTCCCTTCAGCCCACAACACCTATACTAACTCTCCAGAAAGCCCCCCCCCCCCACTGGCCACCAGCGGGTCCCACTTAGTCTAGTAATAGCCCTGCCCCACCGTTCAAGTTCATTCCAAGAGATCTCCTGAGTTTAAAAAAAATCAAACTTGTGGTAAGCATGGAAAAAAGAACGTAGCGGGTATGCCGGAGCTCGGGGACTTCTCTTAGCAGCTCGTAACGCTAACAGCAGGTGCTCCAGAAGACTCGCTAACAGCAGGTAAGCTCGGGAAGACTCGTGAAGATTTTTCACCATGTTGAAAAATGTCCACGAGAGCCCCGAGTACCGACGAGTGGCCATTACCGTAAATCTCTGAGTTCGAATCAGAGCAAACTCGGGAGAGCTCTTGGAATGAACTCGTACCGTGGGACAGGGCTTGAACTATTAATTCTTCCTCAATGACATGAGACCGGTTAAAATCTCTGACTCCATATCAGATTCTTGTTCCCGTGGTGAAATTCAGAAACAAAGGCACTTGGAAGATTTGAAGCAATGTACAAATGGAGAAAGGAGTAGCAGAAAACACTGATGGAACTGAAGAAACAGGTGGCACAGTGAAACAACGGTAGGGCAGCATAGTGGTGTAATAGTAGGGTGGCTCTGTGGCACGGCAATAGAGTTGCTGCCTTCCAGCGCCATAGACGAGGAATTTGATCCTGACTACAGGTGTACTTTCTCCCTGTGACTGTGTGGATTTTATTTGGCTGCTTCAGTTTCCTCCCACGTTTTAAAGATGTACATGTGCGTAAATTGGCTCAGGTAAAATTGTAAAAATAGTTCCTAGTGTGTAGAATCGTGTTAGTGTACGGGGTGATCGCTGGTCTGTGTGGACTCGGATGTTTCCGTGCTGTATCTCTAAAGTCTGAAGTCTAATGTCTAAAGTGAATGACGTAGAGTGTGAGCAGTCTCACTTGAAGGAGCAACAATTGCATAGCTCAGATTGGCTAAATGGTCTGTGCCTACTTTGTAAATTCTAGGTAATTTAAAGTGGATGATTTGTGAGATGATCAAGGAATAATAGAATGACCAAACTGGCAGATTAAATAGTCTGGGGTTTCACTTAAATCCGCCGACATGTCATCTATGGGAGTCCTGAGCTATGGCACAATCAAAGGGAAGATTTTGCTGAAAGTAGAAAATATTACCAAGCTGGGAGATTTCTTGGCCCTGGTCCTGTTCCATCAACATTATTCCACCATAAAAATAGTTTAAGCTCCAGGATCAAGAAATTGGATTTTGTTGCACTGTTTATTTTCAGTGCACTGTGATTTTAAATTGATTTTACCCAGAGTAAGTTATATTAGCAATCATTGCCAGGTGAAATTGTGGCAATCACTAAATTAAACACTGCAATTCCAGCCACAATCCTTATTAGTGTTCCGGGCCTTTCCCAGAATCAGGTGCACATCCAGTGAAGTCAATCATTGCACAATAGGCATTTCAACCTGCTCTGGCGTATGTTCAAAATTTCAGCACCAAACTGTTTATGTCATAAAAAGTAGGGAGCATCTCCTCATACTCTACAGCTAGGAAACAGAAAGAATGTGTGGGAAGGAACTGCAGATGCTGGTTTACACTGAAGATAGACACAAAATGCTGGAGTAACTCAGCAGGTCGGGCAGCATCTCTGGAGAAAAGGAATAGGTGATGTTTCGGGTCGAGACCCTTCTTCAGAAAGGAGTTGCACATATCTCTACACTCAAACCATACTTACACGATGATGATATTTTATGCTGATCAGTACAAAGTAAATGTGGTGATCACAATGAAACACGACTGCCAGGTCTGGTTGGCATGTAGGAGGCTCACTACCCATGAAGAGGTCCTCTCCTTGTAGCCTGGTGCTGATCTTAAAAGGCCCTTCCTCTTTTGAGTGGCCTTTCTCATATGCCTTGTAGTTTTAGCCTCAATGGAAGAGCCAAAGGACACTGAGTGATTCTTAAATTCGCCATTTAAAAGCAACGCTGGAAAGGGTGTGCAGAATGTGAAAGGTGAAGTGTAAGTGGTACAGGAGGGGGTGAGGTGTTTGGAGGGTATGGCTTTGAGTTCACAATCACAGTCACATTCACATAAACAATACGTATCTAGGTAGGTGTTTGTCAGAGAACAACATTTTTACTTAAGTTCAGCTCAGCTTGACATGTCTTGTGAATTCATCGAATTTCTTGCAACGTTACTTCATTCCTGATTCTTACACCTGGAGTAACCAACTAGAGCCATCTATCGCCAAGCACATTTTATTCTGACCCTGAATGGTCTCATAGACTCTTGGTCCACCGGGCCTTGGATGTGACATGCAACTCAATGTAAATGCGGAAATTCTCCCCGTCCCCTGAAGCTTGTCTCTCCTCCATGACAGCTTCACTGTTTGTTGCTGCTGCCTGGTTGCCATGGCACCACTGCCTCTGATTACCATACAGCAGTGTTTCCAGCCGCACTGATTTTGACTTGCACATTACTGGCCGTGCTTTAGCATTTCTTTCAGGGTGGAAAACATTATATAGCTGACACACAATTGCTTATGACCAGTCTCATCATTTTCTTGGTCCTAAATTATAACAAGAATTACAGGTGATGATTTTTTTGCAACAGAAATACAATAGCTCCAAAGACACGACGCACCCAGTGTAATTAGAACATATATGGGAGAGTAGTTCTTAGGGCCCTCCGAATGTAAAATGAGGGAATGTTGGAACAAATGATTCCACAACACTTAACAAAGTATCTTGATATGCACTTGACCAGGATGATCTGGATGAGGGAATTGATGGCTTTGTGGCCAGGTTTGCGGATGGTACAAAGATAGGTGGAGAGGCAGGTGGTGCTGAGGAAGCAGGGAGTCTGCAGAAGGACTTGGACAGAATGTGTCGGAAAGAACTGCAGATGCTGGTTTTAATCGAAGGTAGACACAAAATGCTGGAGTAACTCAGCGGGACAGGCAGCATCTCTGGAGAGAAGGAATGGGTGACGTTTCGGGTCGAGACCCTTCTTCAGTCTGAAGTTCTGAACTACACCAAGCCTATTATATTTTTGTTAGGTAAGAAAACCAAAACTTACTCTCACAGAATCTGGTCCCACACTGGTCTGAAGGAATTTATTTTCTAGGTGAATCATGAGCTAATGTGGTTTTGCAGCAAAGTTGTACAGCACACTGCTGGAGGATGAGATGGACATTTGGCAGCTATGGCAGGGCCTGCGTATCATAATTTCCTATAAAATAAAACCAAGTTATAGCTCAAATGACAGCGATATATAATTCCCGGATGACCAGAACGCTTTCTATGCTTGCTTCAAAAGGAAGACGATCCATATACCTTCTCAGAACCCCATTGTTCCCAACACTCTGATCTCAGTCACTGAGGCCATTGTCAGAAGAATTCACAAGGATGATCGTTCGATAAGATCCCGCCCTAATGGTGTACCTGGCCATGTTCTTAAAACCTGCGTCCAAGGTGGCCACCTGCTTTAAAAATGCATCCATAATACAGGTTCCCAAATAAAGTATGCTGATATGCCTCCTCATAAATATATTCTCTACACCCTTTCCTAAAGTATCCTTCCTATAGCGGGGTGAATAAACCTGAACACAATACTGCAAGTGCAGCCTTACCAATGCCTTATACATGATGTCCCAACTTCTATACTAAATTCCAGAACTGATGAAGATCAGTGTGATAAAATCCTTCTTCACCACCCTATTGATCTGTGACAAGACTTTCAGGGAATTATGTACTTGGACTCAAAGATCATTCTGCTCTACAACACTCCCGCGGAGACGACCATTCACTGTGAGGGTCCTGTTCTGGTTCGACTTTCTAAAATGCAAGACCTCATACATATCTGAAATAACTTGTCCAGCTGATCAATGTCCTGCTGTAATTCATAATAACCATCTTCACTATCTATGCTATCACCTATTTTAATGTCATCTGCAAACTTATTAATCATGGGTGATGTTTCTGAAGAAGGGTCTCAACCCGAAACATCACCCATTCCATCTCTCCAGAAATGCTGCCTGTCCTGCTGAATTACTCCAGCTTTTTGTGTCTGTCTTCGATTTAAACCAGCATCTGCAGTTCCTTCTTATACAACTTACTAATCATGCTTTGTAGCGTCTCATCCAAATCATTCATACAAATGATAAACAGCAATGGGCCCAGCACCAATCCCCGGGGCACACCACTAGTCACAAATCTCCAGTCAAAAAACAATATTCCACCACCAGCCTCTGCTTCCTACCATTAAGCAAACTCTCTATTCAGTTAGTTACCTCACCCTGTATTTCATGCAATCTAACCTACCATTATTGACTACCAAGCGCAGCCTTACACTCATCAACCTTCATGGTTACCTCTTCAAAAAACTCACCCAAATTCGTGAGACACTATCTTCCACCCACAAAACCATGTTTTGCATGTTACCCCCTATGCATGTGTTACTTATGTATCTTATGCCTTAGAATCCTCTCCAGTAACTTTCCTATTACAGCTGTTAGGCTTACAGGTCTATTGTTCCCAGATTTTACTTTGTAATCCTTGTGAAATAGGGACACAACATTAGTCATCCTCCAGTCTTCTGACACTTCAGCATGTCTAACGATGATTCATATATCTCAGTCAGGGCTCCTGAAATTTATGTTCTAGTTCCCCACAGTGTTCTTGGATACATCAGATCATTAGAATGCACAGGAGAGTCTGCCTCCTGTGCTTTCCAACATTATTTGTTAATATTTCAAATTTCCATCATCTAGAGTTTTAAATTTGTTTTAATTTTGACTTACTCGATTGCGCCAAACAATGAATAGATGTTTGACTGATGCAATGTGACACCAACGGGTTACGCCGGCTGCTTGGAAAATGGTTTGCTGATGAATATCACATAGCTGTTGAACATTAATAGACTCATGTCCTTCGTAATTCATAAATCTAGATTTAGATTTGGGAAAATCCTGCAATCATTATGAATTCCACACCTTTATCCCGGCATTTTTCTGAAAGTCCATGTGAAAAGCTCTGACCTATAAGGTATCAGTAACATGCTTGACACATGCATAGACTGATGTACCCATTTTCTCCTGTGGTAGACTGAAAAGAGGCAGACAAAGAAGAGCTGCAATGACCTTAACTGCAATGTTCAATGTTGCTCTAGTTCAGAAAAAGAGCTGCACGTTTTTTTTTTTACAGGATGTGGCACAATTCTGTCACTGATTCTGTGGAAAAATAAACTCTCAATGCTCACTGTTTCTCAAAGAACCATAGATGTGTATCACCAGTGGGCATGGAAGGGGAAGGATATCCCGGTCACTCCTGATTTGTTTATTCCTTCAGTCTTTCAGTTGCCCCCAACCCTTAGAATGGAATTCATTGCAGTACCCATTGAAGATAGAGCCACAAAGTCAAATGGCCTTTCACGGTCCAGTGCTAGAATATTAATAAGACATAACACATTCATTTAAAGGCATAGTCATGTCCAAAAACTAATATTTTGTAAACAGTCCATAAAGCTGTCGACAAGAGCTTCTATGTTTTGATACAGCTTTTAAGAATTTTTAAATGTCTGCCAAACATTTCTGCCAATTATAGTTTGTGAATGTGATAAGAGAGCAACAGTAGTCAAACAGGAAGGTCAATGGATCACATTTAAATGATAATGGCACTAAGTACCCCTGATCTCTCTCCAAGCATTCTTCTGATTCAGACTCCACCTCTGACCACACTAGAACCTTTCTCCAAATCCTTTCCAGCACAAATTGAGCAAGATGAAGTCACATGTTATTTTCTAGCTGAGACTACCAAATTTTTGGATGTAAACAAAGTAGCAATGAGATATATGCCACACCAGCATTAATATCTGTGCGTGGTTGATGTATATCAAGATGGTGGTGATGGAAGGTGGAGGGGAAACTGAGGCTGTGAACTATTAGTCGACTCTGCTCCCACACCCTTCGGTAAACGCCCTGATACTTTGTGGTCATTTTAAGAATCCGGACATGGTGACCTCGGTGCACAGAAGCGGAGCGGTGGCTGCGGGAGGAGACGGCCAGACAGCCCACGCAGTTACAGTAGCCGCAGGTCGTGGTGTTAGAATGGGACCACGGGCGGTTGAGAAAGGGCAGTCTGCAGCCATGGCACAAAATGATAGTGGATGTGAATGGAACTGACAGCATCACACTGAGCCAGGACTACCCCCCACATCAGTGATCCACTGTCACCAGGACATTGAACCTTAAAATGAGAGAATGCCCAAATGAGAGAATGCCTTAAAATGCCTAACTCCCGAGGCCAAGATCAGGCTTGGTTTCGGAGACTTGAAAGTTGCAATTTGGCAACAGAATGTGGCGACTGTTTGCATGGTGTCCCAGATGAAGATCTACTATTCACTACAATTGTTTCACTCTTATGCATAATATGGTTGTACTCATGGAATAATTTGCCTTGAAAGCAGGAAAAACAAAGCTTTCCCTGTATCTTGGTATATGAGATAATAAACTAAACTAAACTAAGCATTGTAATATTTTGCTGTAATAAGATGTTTTCATTCAACGATGGCCACATTTCACAATTTTATTAAACGGGTGAGTTGTTTGTCATTTTTAAATGTGGCATATCATTTCTTTCTTCAATGGAAGCTGATATTATTTTAACTAAATTGTAAAGAATGTGTTAAAGAAGTTAAGATTCAGAAAATCTATCTCTTGTTGTGCCACACAAATAATTTGCAAGTAGATGATACAATATTACCAGACATTCACAGTGAAAAATTCCAACAGGTGGTCAATTAAAGCAAATTCTAAATGGAGAAATATGTTTCAGTTCAATATCCAATGCATCAGCTAGCACGAAAGGAAGTATATCGTAAAAAGCAAACTGTCAGGTTGCATCAGTTTGGTTTGGGAACAGATCTGCCCAATTCCGCAAGAAATTGCCAAGAGGTGTACACTAGATGTAGCCCAGTCCATCGCACAGACCAGTCTTCCCACCATTGACTCCATCCACACATGCTACCTCAGAAAAGCAGCCAACATAATCAGGCTTATCCCACCTTAGTTATTTCTTCCCTTCCATGGCAGAAGACACAAAGTTTTGAAAGCACACATCATCAGGCTCAGGAACAGCTTCTTTCCCTCCGTTGTCTGACTTCTGAATGGTCCTTCCATAAACTAGGGTACTGTTTGGTTCAAGTCCATCCCATTGACAACATTGGATGTTGGATAAAGAATTGATGCGCGACAATGTGCTACAATGCTGAGAACAATATGGTGCACTCTGAATCTACCCTCCAGCTATTGCACTTGTATTTTCACTGATTTTACTTCGGAATCACGTGAGTGACTACGTGAAGAAGGCCCGTTCAGCCGCACGTGCGTCATTACGTCAGACGCATTGGTGCAGGTGGCTGGTTGGGGCAGCAGCTCCCCAGCCCAATAAGTTTAAACTTCAGGTAAGCTGATTTTTTACCTGTTTTATTTCCTGCAGGAACCTCTTGTTCCAGAGGCTTCCTGCCGGAGGATTCGCGAGGCTCGACGAGGGAACCAGCTATGGGCTGTGGGGAAACCCCGGTTCTTCCCGCCAAGCGCGGGTAGCTGGAGAATGTCGGGTGTCGCGAAGTGGGTTGCTGATGGGGGTCAGTGGCTTACAGGCGCTCTGGGTGCCGGGAGGGGTTCCCTCTGATAGGCACAGAAACGCTGGGGTTCCCAGGGAAGGGACCTCCAGCAGGCCGGGTGCGAGAATGCATTTTCCCTCTGATAAGACTATTTATTCTGGGACCGCGAGTAGAGCGGGAGTCAGGAGGGGGTTCCCCTCCGACAATATGAATATTCATGCTGGGGTTCCCGTGGAGGGGACCGCCAGTAGAACGGGTCGGGAGGGGGTTTTCCCTCTGATATGAATGTTAATGCTGGGGGTCCCGTGGAGGGGACCTCCAGCAGGCTGAGTGCCGGGAGTGGTGTTCCCTCCAAGATATGTATGTTAATGCTGGGGTTCCCGTGGAGGGGACCTCCAGTAGACCAGGAGTCTGGAGGGGTTTTCTCTCCAAGATAAATATTTATGCTGGGGTTCCGGTGGAGGGGACATCCAGGAGACGGGAGTAAATATATATTTACTGGGGGAATCTACCAGCTATGCAGTACCCAGACCGCAGAGGTCCCCAAGATATGGGGTAAATCGACCCAAGTGGTCAGTCCTGGTGCTGAGAGGGTTCCTTTCCTGTAAAAATAAATAATGTGGAAGTTGACCAGGATGGAGCCTTATTGAGAGGAGGCTCAAGATAGATACACCCTAACATCAGGAGATATGGCAGTGTTGGGCAGATGGGAGTGCCAGCAGCGCCTTGTAACAGGGCTGCATAATGGGGATGCCGAATATATGGCAGTGCCGACCTATTGCTCTAGGCCGTGTCAGCAGCGCCTTGTATAGGGCTGTTTAAATGTATGGTAGCAGCACCTGGAGAAGGGCTGCAATGATGTCTCCCTCATGGAAGAGGTGAGCTTACCGGAGCATTTTCTGACCCCGAAGGGTGGACCTGTTGGAGAGGTCATGCCAGCAGCGCCTTGTAGTAGGGCTGCTTAATGTCTCCCTTATGGAGAACATGCCGGGTCAGTGAAATCTGATGCCCAGGCTGAGGGTATTAGTGTGGAGCATTCAAGGAATGAAGGGCACATGTCAGAGGTACGATTTCTGGCAGCAAGGTTGGCATGACAACAATGCAGTGAACAATGCTATCAGGGGAGTTAGAGCCACCCGCCGAATATTCTATTCAGGTGAGACATATTCCACAGGCAAAACCTGAAGGGCAAAGCACATAGTTTAGGGGGAATACGCACCCCACGGCTTCATCAGCAGGAAGCGGTTCACTGAAGCTGGTAGCAGCATTAAGCTTACGAGAGTTACTCTACAACTAAGTGACCACGAACAAGTTGGTAAGATTTACAATTGGTTGGGCAACACACAAATAAATGAGACATTGTCATCTACTCAGAGGCATTTTAACCAGGTAACTGGACAATACTAGTATTCCAAGAAGGTTGGAATTTGGCCAGAAGAGTGTTGAGCCAGGTCCAGTATTTTAGCCAGGTTGCCTTCGAGACAGGCTCGGAGATATGGGGAATTGTCTTTCAAGGCAAGATCAGAATTATGGCAAGAGTTGTCTTGGGACATGTGAGAATTATCAGAACCGGGCCAGAGTTGGCGTCAGGGCAGACTCGAAATGATGGCAGGTGTGGCCTGTTCATTATGAAAGAAGGGTGATCAAACTGATTTCATAGGGTTTTCCATGTACAATGATCATCAGAGATGTTGGAAGGCATTGTTATGATGAGGCAAGTTAAACAGTATGATAACAATAAATCATTCAAAGGACTACTCAGAGTTCAAAAACAATTGCGATGTATTGTCTGGATTATATTTTGATGCTGTATTTGACTAAAATCCACTCAGTTTCAAGCTAATTGAGGAATTGGTTTCTCCTATCCAGTAAATTAGGTTGTTATCAAATGGATAGTTGCCATGTGACTCTGCCTTGGGCAACAGATTGCAATCAATAGAAACCTGGAACAGCCTTGTGGTTATAAAGGAGTTCCTATTCATTAGACTAACTGGCAATGTTATAGATGTGATGCAGCTGTGCATTTGGGAGAACTGACAGCATGCTTAATGACAAACAATAAGGGTCATGAAGGTCATTGATAATACAGCTTGCTATTGCCAACTGAAGCTAAGAAAGCCACTAGGATGGACAAACAGTATTCAGCATTGCTCCAGTAGTTGATCAATAAATATGTCATTATATTGCAAAAAAAGATGCTATGGCTTAAGTTGGGAACATGCGAATGTCATCTCTAGTTGGAGGTGCAGGAGATTTGCAATGAGTTATTAACTCTTCAGTATTGGTATCAACTATCTACAGACCCTAAATGCATTATGGGTTAAAGAGTGATTGAGTGAATATGCATAGGTGCATGCTTAACTTCATGTTGATACACTAAGATGTGGCATATGATAAGCACGAGGGTGCAATCAGGGAAAAGATCCTGTAAAAGGTGCATAATCTAATTTGCCACTGGAGTATCATTAAGTACAGATCAATGACAACACAGAATGGGTGTTGGACCACGCAGTAGTTATGAAATTCTGATTTAATGCAACACCGAATATAGATATATTGTTTTCATGCTAATTAAAGGTTGCAAAAAATGTGTGGCATAACAGTGGCGAAAGATACATTCTCGCTACAAGCATGAGGAATGGTCTTTTATGTCTTCCTCCAATTTGCTTTATGAGTCGGGTCTTGAAATAAAGTCATCAAGAGTCGCTTTAGGTTCCAGCTGTGGAATTGGCCTATGCAGTTTGATTTCCGATTTGGCGGGAATAATAATAATGCAACATTATATGGTTATTTAAACGTAACTTGCTGGTTCAGCCTGTGGCTTGAGAGATCAGCTGTTGCATGGTAAAATCAATATATGTTCTACAGATTCTCAATAGACTGCTTACAGCTTGGGTTTGTCATGCCTATTTTTGTATGTATTCACAGTGCTGGAATGGTACCAAAAAAGTGGTACTTTGCTGGTTCAGGAGATGGGAAGCGCTCATGTTATATTTAAAATGGTACAGATTCTGAGTTATTGCAGTTCATTTAAATGGTCTTTGACAATATTGAATTATAGGATCATTAACTGTGCCAAGGGGCTTTCCATCAGACTTACTGCAGCTAACGAGGGCCAAGTTGTTGGGTTCATCTTGGATATCGAGTTAGTAAAGGATATCTGTTACACAGGTTTCCCAGGACAAGTACAATGCAGTATGGGAGATTGACATTGTGGAACACTATTTGAACCAGGGGGTTCCAGCTACATTCTTAGCTTTGATCGGACCTCATTAGGTAGTTATCCTCCTGGCGCTGGTTAGTGCAACAGGTCACTCGCTACATTATTGTGACAGGAGAGGATGATTACATCTGCAAATATATGCATAGTATTTCATGCTATAATTAATTTAAGCAGAGCAGTAGGGGTGTCGGGTCTCAAAATAGCTCAAGACATACCCAGGGATTTCTCGTTATGTGGGGACACACATATACAACAATACCTCAAGGTCACCAAGAGTCGTTGAGACTCTGAGCTAACTATGATTGTTAATTACAAAAGACGTTATAAGAACCTATCTGCTCAGATCTTGTCAGGTGTTAAAACGGAGTTGAGGTATGCAGTAGATACTGATCTGGATCTCGCTCCACCAGGGCTGCTATAACAGCAGCAGCAAGGGTTAATTACGTTCCGCTGAACCACATCGTAACGGCTGTAGTGTGGTCAAACAAACAATATTTCAAACATGTTATAATAACCCGTTGCTAGACCAGAGGTATTCTCAATTTATTTTATGTTCTGTTATAGGTTCCATCCGGATGAGAGATGTGACTATTGTTGTTGCTTATTTAACAGCATCAGCATGTTTAAATCTGTCATGACTGTATGCATTATGAATGTTTTCCCTCATTTTGTCAATGAGGCCGCTGTGGTTGTGTAGACTTGTTTCCCACGGCATGAAATCACAGAGCTTTGAAATCTTCACGTAGTCACTCACGTGACTCCGAAGTAAAATAGTAAGATTAAAGGATAACTTAACAGTTTGAAGTTTGATCGTTATTTTATGAGGAGTTACGATGAGGGAATATGTGCCCTCTGCTCCCAGCCCTCGTTAAGCTCATCTGGTAGTTCTAGTCTTTTTTCATTTTACTATCATACTTCAGTCACTGTTATTATTATCTGTGATTTCACACCGCTGCTTTGAAGATTGACGCACGTGCGGCTGAACGGGCCTTCTTCACGTATTCACTCATCGTAACTCCTCATGAAATAGAGATCAAACTTCAAACTGGTAAGGTCTCGTTTAATCTTACTATTATATCTATGTATGGTATATCCAATCTGTTTGGATAATATACAAACCCAATCTTTTCACCTCGTACATGTATTGATAATAAACCTAAACATCATAGAACATAGTACAGCACAGGAGCAGGCCCTTCAGCCCACGATGTCTCGGTCAACCATGATCCCAATAAAATAAAATTCCATCTACCTGCACATGTTTCATATTCCTCTATACTATGTTATGTGCTTATCTAAATGCCTCTTAAATATCAAATTATTACATGCAAACTTTATCCTTTGGGAAATGCAATATATTTCTGGTCACATTTATATTGAAAAAGTGGCACAGAGCACATAAAGAATAAATGTTTCATTCATCATTATTCATTCTTGTTGATCATGTTAAGATAAATGTGGATGGGATTATGAAGTTAAGGGTGAAACTATAATCAATCATATGGAATCTAATGTAAATAGCCTTGTTGTCTGGGTGTTCCAGCGATGAGTTTAGGGCCAGGGAGCAGCTATCGACAACAGGTCAGATAAGATTGGTGTTAATTAAACATCCAAATACAACAATTTCCATCAAGTTAGTCTGGAAAGCCACAGGGAAAATTCCATTTGTCCATGCTTCGAGCAAGGTCAGAAATTCCTGGAAGGTCTGCTGAAGTCTTCTCTCAAATTCCCAATATGTATCCCCAACTGAGCTTTATGGAAGCTTCCTTCTTTATAG
The DNA here is from genome assembly GCF_028641065.1 of Leucoraja erinaceus. Classification (NCBI taxonomy): domain Eukaryota; kingdom Metazoa; phylum Chordata; class Chondrichthyes; order Rajiformes; family Rajidae; genus Leucoraja; species Leucoraja erinaceus. The sequence goes on along the minus strand of NC_073387.1, from coordinate 31,100,117 downwards.
AACCAGGCCTAAGAGAACCCTTTATGCATTTTGAAAAGCCTTTTTATTTTCTGAAATAACCAGACATCAAAGGATCAAGAATCTAATTAGAACTGTGCATGAGGGACACTGATGTAATGTGCTCTACAAAAACAAGAATTATACATCAATTTATTATTTCATTCATTCCAGGGATAGGCTAGCTGGGTGGCAGTGTGAACTATGAGGAGGATGCTATAAGGATGCAGGGTGACTTGGACAGATTAGGTGAGTGAGCAGTTGCATGGCAGATTCAGTCTAATGTGGATAAATGTGAGGTGATCCACTTTGGTGACAAAAGCAGGAAGGCAGATTATCATCTAAATGGTATTAAGTTGGGAAAAGGGGAAGTACAACGGGATCTGGGGGTCCTTGTTCGTCAGTCACTGAATGTAAGCATGCATGTACAGCAGGCAGTGAAGAAAGCGAATGGCATGTTGGCCTTCATAACAAGAGGAGTTGAGCATAGGAGCAAAGAGGTCCTGCAGTTGTACAGGGCCTTGGTGAGACCACACCTGGAGTATTGTGTGCAGTTTTGGTTTCCAAATTTGAGGATGGACATTCTTGCTATTGAAGGAGTGCAGCATCGGTTCACAAGGTTAATTCCCAGGATAGCGGAACTGTCATATGTTGATAGAATTGGGCGGTTGCGCTTGTATACTCTGGAATTTTGAAGGATGAGAGGGAATCTTATTGAAACATATGAGATTATTAACGGTTTGGACCCGCTAGAGGCAGGATACATGTTCCCGATATTAGGGGAGTCCAGAACCGGGGGCCACTTTCAGAATAAGGGGTAAGCCATTTAGAAATGAGATGAGGAAATACTTTTTCGCACAGAGAGTTGTGAGTGTGGAATTCTCTGCCTCAGAGGGCGGTGGAGACCAGTTCCCTGGATGTTTTCAAGAGAGAGTTAGATAGAGCTCATAAAGATAGCGGAATCAAGGGATAAGGAGACAAGGCAGGAACGGGGTACTGTGATCAGCCATGATCACATTGTATGGTGGTGCTGGCCCGATTGGCCTACTCCTGCACCTATTGTCTGTTGTCTATTAACACAGATACAAGCCCTTTGGACTACCATGTCCATACTGACCATTAATCTTTACCAATCCTATTTACCAGCACATGGTCTTTAGTGCTTCCAGTGCTTTTTCAGATGCTTTATAAATGTTGTGAGACTACCTCATCCACCACCTTCACTGTCGTACATCTCATAATGCAATCAACCTTTGGGTGAGAAATTAATCCTCTGATCTCCTTTATTCCTCATCTTAAACCTATGACTTCCGCAATGCCAAAAAGCTGTAGACGCTGGCAGTATAAAAAAAAAACACAAGATGCTAGAAATATTCAGCCAAACCTTTGTTCCTTTCCATCCCTTTCCTGCAATTATCCCTTAAATCTCCCTCACAGACAGGCCTTTATCTATATATCTTTTAAAATAATAGCATTATTATTATTTTTGCTAATTCTTCAGTGAAGCATTTTGGAATGCCTGTGTAAGTGAATATGTTAAATATGATCATAATGCTGAATGTTAAACTGCCTTATAAAGGAAGGTTCTTTTGTTGCATTTGCTGACACCATTGTGGAGCAAGAAACTCTGCTCCTCCTGCTCTGTGGAGTCAGTGCAGCAGCAAAAAATACGGTCTCTGCATCATGCACTGACAGCAAAATGAAACGGTCCATTTGCCCGCCCCTCTGATAGCATTAAAAAAAGATGCATTCAATTAAGAAAATTGTCACAAGGAAACTCTTTAAATTATCCCTTGCATCAACTGCTATCACACTGCAACAGATGTGCACCAAAAGCTGTATTAGACTAACTCTCACTGACGGTATCCAGCATCATGCTCATAAACTCCACTGCGGCATAATATTGAATTCATTCGGCACTCTGGCATAATGTAATATAATTGGGGAATATAGCGGCAATTGTCTGTGTTTAAAATTCAGAAGCATAAAGGCAGAATTTGTTCCCATTATCGTGTTCGGTCCTTTGATGTCTGAGAGGATTCCAGTGTACCAGTCACTTCAAGTTAATGGAGATATGTTCTCCTCTTTTGGGTCTTGACTCCTTGAACCATATCCCTTACTAGTATGTGGAATTGATGGTTGTTTATATTTTATTCATGACAGCTTTGCAGCTTCCAGCATGATTCATTTCACAGGCTCTTTGTAATATCCTGATAGACAGAAGGACAAAATCCTTTTTCTTAAGTAATTAATGGCAAGAAAAATAACTGTATCCCATAGCAGCTATGAAATACATACACGAGAACTGGTATAATAATCACAGATGCTGCAAATAACTGTGCACTCACTGTGAGTACGGAGGATGTCAGAAGAACACTCCGCAGGGTCAACCCCAGGAAGGCTGCTGGCCCAGATGGCATCCCAGGGAGAGCATTGCGGGACTGTGCAGACCAGTTAGCGGAGGTTTTCAGCGACATCTTCAACTTCTCTCTGTCAACGTGCACTGTCCCTAAATGCTTTAAGACTGCTACCATCGTGCCTGTACCCAAAAAAACAGCCATTACCAGCTTGAATGACTATAGACCTGTTGCTCTCACTTCAACGGTGATGAAGTGTTTTGAACGGCTGGTCCTGGCCCACATTAAGTCCTCACTCCCATCCACCCTGGATCAGCATCAGTTTGCATATAGAGCTAATAGGTCAATGGAGGATGCCATCAACATAGCTCTACATTCTGCACTGACACATCTGGAGCGTCCTGGCTCATATGTGAGGATGTTATTTGTAGATTTTAGTTCTGCATTTAATACAATCATCCCCAGCAGAATGGTGGACAAACTGTCTGATCTGGGTGTTAATGCAAACACATGCGGATGGATTAAGGACTTTTTAACAGATCGCCCACAGACTGTCAGGATGGGGTCCAATTACTCCCCAGTCCTGACGCTCAGCACAGGAGCGCCACAAGGTTGTGTGCTGAGTCCCATCTTGTATACAATATACACTTATGACTGTATACCAACACACAGTACAAACAGGATCATCAAGTTTGCAGACGACACGACTGTGGTGGGACTGATAAACAACAATGACGAGTCTGCCTACAGGGATGAAGTCCAAAAACTGACTGTCTGGTGTACCAAAAACAACCTGGTACTCAACCCATCAAAGACAAAAGAGCTGGTTGTTGACTTCGGGAGGAAGAGGAGAGTAGAACCTGCTCCCTTATACATCAAAGGAGACATGGTGGAGAGAGTCACTGGCTTTAAGTTCCTGGGAATAAACATCTCCCAGGACCTCAAATGGCAAATGAACACCGTCACTCTCGTGAAGAAGTCACATCAGCGGCTGTATTTCCTGAGGTCTCTGCGGAGAGCAAACGTCTCACAGCCGCTGCTGTTGTCCTTCTACCGATGCGCCGTGGAAAGTATCCTCTCCTATGGAATCCTGGTGTGGTTTGCTAGCTGTACTGTGGCTGAGAGGAGGGCGCTGCAGGGAATTATAAAAACTGCGCAGAGCATTACAAACGCCCAACTGCCCTCCTTGGATGACATATATAGGGCCCGATGCTTGCGCTGGGCCGCAAACATCAAGCAGGACACATTCCACCCTGCCAACAACCTTTTTACTCTGCTACCCTCTGGGAGGCGATTCAGGACTCTGACTAGACTAAAAAATAGTTTCTGCCCATGTGCGATAAAAGAGCTAAATTCCAACAGAGAACACTGGGGAAGCAAAATGTAATTCCAAGAAATGCCGCCAAATTCTTTTAAATTCTTTTAAATTCTTTTAAAATACCTATTTATTATTTTATTAATAAGTGTACATATGTGTTAATGATTGGCGTGTTTGTATATTTTTTTTTAACGGGAGGAGATGTAATGGAATTTCGTTGGACAGTATTGTGCAATGACAATTCATTCATTCATTAAATAAGAGCTGGTGACATTTTAGCCAAGAAATCCCTCATGCATTGTACCTAGAAGCCTGTCTCCAATTTAAATTTACAAGAACAATTGGAATTAATATTTTTATGTCTATTAATAAAACATCTTTGATCTGCTAATTCACTTTTGTTGCTGTACTCCTAAGCGCTTCTACCTACTTTCCTTCGTCACCCAATAAGGATTACCACTAAATTATGCATCAGTTGTTCCACCTCTCGAGCTATGAATAATCAAAAGGCTCTAGCTACTGAGCTAGAATTAATTCTTCCTCTTATTAAAGATGCACAGTGCCTTATTCTGAATTTATGTGCCCATGTAATTAATGTTTTTTAATGATGGTATTTTATGTCTTGTTTCTTATTCTTAATAATTCTAACAACTACTGACTTTAGAAATAAATGCCTTAAGTTTTTCATAAAACCTCATATAAACATTCCTCAATGATTGGTTGTTCTGCACAATCTTTCTAAATTAGCAGATATCTTCTTAAGTTTAAAGAAGACCTTAACTTATCTTGGCTAAATAATTTATTTTTACCAGGATGGAACACTATCTTTTAATTGATGCAATTAGATCACATTTGTGTTTGTAATTGTGGGATTGGTGCAGCCCCAGCCATTCATATTTCCATTTGGTCACTATTGATGATGCAATTAAATTACATTTGTGTTTGTAATTGTGGGATTGGTGCTGCCCCAGCCATTCATATTTACAATGGGCCACTGAATTACCAGTTTTGCAAAACTCCAGACCAGGGATTTTGACAAGAGACCAGGATTCCTCATTTTGAGTTGATACACTTTCATTTGAGGTTGAGCGATTACCTTAATATGACAGCTGAAACCACAATACCCTTGGGGACATAGGGACTGCAGATGCTAAAATATCAGTTACTGAGACCAGGACTCTTTCCCTCACTTCTTTCTACCAGCTATCTGTCCTCCACTACATTAGTGAAGAAGGGTCACAACCCAAAATGTCGACTTTCCATTTCCCTTCACAAATACTGCCAAATCTACTGAGTTCCTCCAACAGCTTATTTTTTATTTCACTATAATGCCCTACCCTTTCTTGTGAACCCTCTGAGCTATGAGCTGAGATACACTTAAACTATCTTTGGAATTAATTCATTAATGATCCAATGAGGCAGGTCACCCTTCCTAGAGTGCAGTGCTCAACTGACTGAGAACTCTTACTGTTAAGATACAAACACCATCATCTTCTCCTTTATTTTGCACTCCTTCCTTGGTCTGCCTGATCAAGCCCTCATTTGCCTCTTCTGTCTGGTGACTGTGTTGGCTGATTGACACAATCATAAAATGTAACTAAGTCAAAATTTTGAATTATATTTCATGCGATGAAACACAATGTCAATAGCTATTAAATAAATTGCTTATTTATAGTGGGATTGCATTTCAGGTGGGAAAATACAAACTAACCCATCTACGTTACGTTGTTGAAATGTACTAACTGCATATTGATTTGAAATACCACATGTAAACTATTCAGTCCTTGCCAAAGAGTAGTGTTTCGATTAGAATTATAGAGTTACACAGATCGGAAACAGGCCCTTCAGCCCAACTGACCAATGTTGACCAAGTTGTCGACCTGCAAGGAGGCACAGGTTGTTGCCTTACAGCACCTGAGACCCAGATTCAATCCTGACTATGGGTGCTGTCTGTATGTAGTTTGTACATTCTCCCTGTGACTGCGTGGGGTTTTCCTGGATGTTCCATTTCCTCCCACACGCCAAAAATGTACAGGTGTGTTAATCGGCTTTGGTAAAAAATGTAAATTGTCTTTAGTGTGTAGGATAGTGCTAATGTACGGGGATCGCTGATCAATGTGGACGCAGTGGGCGAGGGGCCTGTTTCCACACTGTAACGCAAAACTAAACTAAACTACTCCCACGCATGCATTTGGCCCATAATCCCTCTAAAACTCTCAAATCCATGCATTTGTCTACATTTATTTTAAACGTTGTAATTGCACCTGCTATTACAGCTTCCTCTGGCAGCTTGTTCCATGTACCTACCACCCTCTGTGTAAAAAGCCTATCCCTTAGATCCCTTTTAAATAATCCCCCTCTCACCTTAAACCTACACCAAACTAGAGGATCCAGTGGACAAGACTGTGGCTATTCACTTGATGATTTTATATACCCTACAAGGTCGCCCCTCAGCCTCCAATGCTCGAAGGAAAAAAGTCTCAGGCTATCCAGCCTCATCATATATTGCAAACCCTCCACTCTTCATAACATACTCATGAATCTTTTCTGCATCCTTTCCAGCCTTCCTACAGCTGGGCAACCAGAGCTTTACTCAATACTCCAAGTGTGGTCTCACCAGTGCAGCTTGTGCAGTTGTCCATGACATCCCAACTCCTGTACTCAGTGCCCTGAACAATGAGGCCAACCATGCCAGACATCTTCGTCAACATACTGTGTAATTGTGTCTCTACTTTCAGGTAAGTATGTGCCTGTCACCTACGACTCTCTCTTCCACAACACTCTCCAACTGTTCACTGTTCAAGTCTTGCTGTGGTATAACTTACCAAAATGCAACACCTCACAAAGTCTGCTTTAAACATCATCTGCCATTCTGCAAACCCACTCCAGTTCATTTACAGTAGATTACAGTGTAATCTGAAATAACCCTCTTCACTGTCCACTATGCTATCACTTTTGGTGTCATCTGCAAACTCATTTAACATGTTGACAATATTGTCATTCAAATCGTTAATATAGATGACAAACAGCAATGGAATCTGCACTGGTCCCAACAGCACACCATGAATCACAAGCCACCAATTTGAAAAGCAACCCTCCACTACCACCATCTGACTCATTCCACCAAGCCAATCCTGAATTCAATTGACTGACTCGCCCTCAATCCCATGTGATCTAATCTTCCAGAATAGCCTGCCATGCGAGATCCTATCAATGGCCGTGTTGAAGTCCATGTAGACAATGTCCACACTCTGCTCTAGGCACTGATCTTCGCCACCTCTTCAAAAATTCAATCAAATATGTGAGCCATGATTTTCCATTCACAAAACCATGCCGGCTATCCCTAATCACCCATTGACTTTCCAGATACAGGTTGATTGTGATAGTTATAATTGTTCATTATGATAGTTCTTTGATGGGCAGATGAATTGCTCTTCCAATGGTTCTGATTCGACAGCTTCTGACTAATAGCATTTCCAACGGTTTTGGGTATGAACTCAGGCATTGAAGCCCTATTTATTATGATATGTGAATACTATATTCCTGTAGCTAATCAAAAATCACTGCGGAACAGAGAAGAAAAGTCATGGTTAAATTGAGTACATACACTTCTTTCTCACCAACACTTGTCACAGATCATACAGTTTCAGATCGTTCAATCCGCTCAGTGCATTACAGCTTATTCTGGTAATATGAACCACATATTGTCTTTACTCTACAGTTTCCCTGGCCCATTAATATTGTTGGGACAGTGAAACTATTGATGGCCACTATTGCTGCTGATGCGAGTGCATAACTCCCCCCGTGCAAACTACCCTTAAAATAATATTCTGACGATCATATGGCTTCAATCAGAATGAGAAAAGAGTGTTATGAAAACCAAAATGCAGTATGATAATCACTTGAAATACTCTCAGTGCCAAATCTGCAACAGAAAAAAAATAGTGCACTCTCACAGCATCATAGAAATGCACAAAACTGGTGCTGATTGTGTCCATGGCAACAGATTGCACAGTCTAGGTTGCACATTTATGTTGGTCAATAGAGACCTAGGCATTTTTTTCAAAAAATAAACTTTATTCAGAATAAAAAATATGTACAAGATCAAAACCTGCAAACATCTCTTCATACATTCTCATTGTTACACATTTTGTAGTGTCATACTCAGTAGTGTCCACACCTGTCTTTGAACAAAACACTCTGGCTGATCACGTAGCCCGATGTGGTGATATTCCTTTCCTTGTTTGAGAGGTTTCCCCACTAGACTCAGTACAGCATTGTACCAGCAGCAGGAGAACCGTGGACTGTGTCTTCACATTGTCTGCACTAAGATTCAGTGCATCCCTCAGTACGTACTCCTGCACTCAGCAAAATTCCCTGATGGACATCATCACACTGCGCTGGGAGGCCAAAAGTTTTGGGCAGGCCAGTGATCATCTTTTATTATACGAGTTAATGCTCTTCCAACAGCACTCCAAGGGTATTCCAGGGAACCGCCCATAAATCAGAGTCCTCTTGTTATAGTCCTGCTTTGGATGGACAGTGAGAAGGACCTTGGCATCCTTTTCCAGGCTCTCTTTGTGTGCATCTATAGTAAGACTCCAATGATACAGGAAGGATCTGACTAGGAAGGCTCCTCTCCCCATCAGCCACATGAGGTCTTGGTGCTTGCTGGTGAGTTCTATTAATGAGGCATTTCATGAGACAAGCTAGGCGGTTGACTCAGGAAATCCATCGAATCCACTGGATCCATCGAGTCCTTGGCCTGCAGTGCCTGCAGGATGTTCTGTACTGATCACTGGCTGATGGGTGTGGTCAAAGGTGCTATAACAGATTGTACGACAATATCCAGCTGACCGGTACATTGTGCGGCAGCAATGCTAGACACCCTTCGCAACACCGGGACAGGGAGAACCTCAATGGATAATGGTACTCTGTCCCAACGTGCTTTGGCTCTACACCCATGCAGTACGCTGATGCAGCTATATACAAAGGTGGCCATCAGGATGAGGGCAACGTTGGCTACGCCTTTGCCCTCCCTTGTTTGTGGACGTTCTTGACCGTTGGATTCACTCCATCTTTGATTCCCTGATGAATAGGAAGATGGACTGGGTTTTTGCCAGGGCATAGGAGCTGGACACAGGCCACACCTGCACCAAGCAAAGCAGCCCCACGAACCCCTCACACTTGATGACAAAATTATTCCTGGTTATCAAGAGGGAGCATTGCTCCCACAGTCCCAAACTTTGTTTGACCTTGGTTAACCTCCAGCTATTTTTTGTTGCATGCCTTGGCCCCTCCAAACTAGCACCTTCAGGTGGTCGTGACATGCCTTAATGACTGTCGATCAGTGACACTAATGTCCGTGGTGATGAAGTGCTTTGAGAGGTTGGTTATGTTGCATATCAACTCCTACCTCGACAAGAAACTCGACCCACTACAGCCCACCTACCATCACAGCAGGTCAATGGAGCATGCAATCTCACTGCTCTCCACTCTGCACTGGACCACTTGGACAAGAAAAACACTTACGTCAGGCTGGTGTTTATAGACTACAGCTTGACGTTCAATACAGTCATCTCCTCAAAGCTGGTTACCACTGTGCACCGCAGGGGGTTGAATACATCCTTAACAAGGATTGTAAGATAGTTGTATAATAGTTTATCGTTTGTCGTGTATTATGGTGGTGGGTGTTTTATTTTTTACCGTACTGTATATATTACTTTAATATTTGAATAAATATTTTTGATTAAAATAAATGTTTTTAAAACGGGTTACCATGGGCACCGTGGGGGATTGAATGCATCCTTGCCAAGGAGTGGAAGATAATTGTACAATAATTTATCATTTGTCATGTATTCTGGTGGTGGGTTCTGTTTAGGTTTTTACTGTACTATATATATAATTTAAATATTTGAATGAATATTTTTAATTAAAAAAAAAACAAACAAACACAACTGGTTACCAAGCTCACTGAACTGGGTCTCTGCGTATCCCTCTGCAATTGTCTCCTCGACTTCCTCATCCACAGACCAGTCTGTTCGGATTGGCAGAAACTGTCACAGTCTGCCCTCTCCTCATTCTCATCCACTTCACCTCCCAGTACTTTTCCACCGGTCCCTCCTTCTCCTCACCTACCTGCCTGCCACTCCCCTCTCATCAGCCCAACTCTCCTCACCTGTTGCACTCAGTTGCCTCTGATCACCTATTAACCCGGTATATAGACTCTCCTCACCGTTCACACAGTGCCAGATTGTTCTCAGCATTCATGCAAGACTCTCCAGCGATTTCCTGACTACCTACACGGATTCAAACCTGCCTGCCCCTGACCATTCCGTCCTGTTGTCTTCCTGGATATCACCTCAGCCTTCTGTCCCCGACCTCCTGGTTTCTGTCAGCCTCTCTCCTGGGCTGTTTGGTGCATCCCTGCAACGGACTCCTCAACTTCCTGCCTGGCTTCGACTCTCCTTTCATCTGTCCCTCGCTGGTTTGTTTGCATCGTGTGTTGGATCTCCTGGTTACCGGATCTTCCACTACCCCCACTACGTCTCCTGCCTGCCCCTCTTCGGAACCCTCGCTCAATCCTGAGCCTCTGTGTGAGTACGGTGTACCCATTCCTGTGTTACTACTCTGTGTTACAGTATTGTAATAAAGTTCATTACCAATTATACCTGCCTGATTCTGTGCTGCTATTGGGTCCAAGCTATAACCATTACAGAAACACTTCTTCCTCAATAACAATCGGTACGGGAGCATCTCAAGGCTGTGTGCTCAGCCCAGTGCTCCACTCACTCTATAATCATGACTGTATAAGTGGACAGAGTGCGAACTCCATCTTCAAGTTCACGGATGACACCACCGTTGGACAAATTACAGATAGTGACGTGTCAGAGAATAGATGTGAGATCGACCGATTGATCAAATGGTGCCAGCACAACAACCTGGCTCTCAATATCAGTAAAATCAATGAACTGATTGTGGACTTTGGATGAGGAAGGATGAGGACCCACAATCCTGTTTATATGGTGGAGTCAGAAAAAATTCCTAGGTATGCATATTTTCGAAGATCTTTCCTGAACCCAGCACACTGATGCAATTATAAAGAATGCACATCAACGCCTCTACTTCCTGAGAAGATTACAGAGATTTGGTATGTCAGAGAGGCTTCTCTTGAACTTTACAGGTGTACAGTAGAGAGCATATTGACTGGTTGCATCACGGCCTGGTTCGGCAACTTGAATGCCCAGGAACAAAAACGACTGCAAAATGTTGTGAACACTGCCCAGTCCATCCCCACCATCGAAGGAATTTACTGGAGTCGCTGCCTCAAAAAGGCAGCCAGCATCAACAGAGACCCACACTACCCAGGCCATACACTCATTTCATTCTTGCCATCGGGAAGAAGGCACAAGGAGCCTGAAAACTCTAACGTCCAGGTTCAGGAACAGCTTCTTCCCAACAGCCATCAGGCAATTAAACACTACACCCTCAAATAAGCTCTGAACTACAATGTTTTATTGCTATTATTGCACTATTATTGTTGTTTTTTTGTGTGTATGTGCGTGTGTGCACGTGTGCGTGTGTGTGTGTGTGTATATATCTATATCCCTCGAGGTCGAAGATGATGGTCTACCTTCTGTTGTTTTTATAGACTCTCAGATGGCTTATGAGTCCAATCCTGGCTTTGCAGCTCACAGAACGAAGACGCCTGTGCGTGTGTTTGTTTAACGTGTACTTGATGTTGAACTCCAAGAAGAACACAGTCATTCACAAATCAATCAACTAATTCCAATGGCAAGGGAACCATGATAATTGGAGTTGATAGACCTGTTGCAGTTGTCATATCCGCCTTCACAGCCATTGAGTTCAAGTTAACTTTGTCCGCCTGGTCCGCCTTTGAGGTATTGTAGGTTGGATCGTTCTTAGTCTAGACCCTCATCCTTGACCTTACCGCCATGAGTGGCCCTACCAGAAGCCAGTGCTTCTGACGGCATCACTCTCGGATATATATATATATATATATATATATATATATATATTCTGGGACACAGGATAATAACCATTCTTGACTCTTGGCCAGACCTGATGGTGAGGGAATGGAGGATCCGTTGGGCCAGTTGCCAAAGAGCTTGGCTTTACCCTTCTTGCAGTTTACTGATGTTAAAGAGCCTGTCCCACTTGGGCGGCCCAATCTGCAAGTTTAGAAGATTGTCTTCGACCTTCAAACTCACAGCATGGTCGATACGAGGTCCTAGAAGGTCCTAGGAAGTCCTATGAGGTCGCTGGAACTCTCCTTCATGCTCGCGGCTTCAGCTAGGTTGCCGAAAATCTTTCAGCATATTCCGCGAGTATAATTTGGTTGGCATGGGTCTTTTTAACTTGTAGTGCGGTGGAGTGGGGTCGCTATTTACTTACAAGCAGTCGAGGGCAGCCATAGGCAATCTCCTTTGCCGACCGGGCATTTTGATTGGCTCATTGGAGTTTCAGGATCAAGGAAAACCTGCCGGTAGGTAAAATGTCCACTAAACGTTATTATACTTCTTAAAAGTGTCTCCACTCCAGCCTCTCCCCCTCTCTCCCCCTCTCTCCCCCTCTCTCCCCATCTCTCCCCATCTCTCCCCATCTCTCCCCATCTCTCCCCTTCTCTCCCCTTCTCTCCCCTTCTCTCCCCATCTCTCCCCTTCTCTTCTTCTCCCCCCCTGTGCTCTCGAAAGGATTTACCATTACAGTGCAGCCGTTTTACCTTCAAGTCAAGTTTATTTGTCACATACACATACGAGATGTGCTCTTCATCTTCATCGTGCAGACAGTGCTCCACCACTTTCCCTGGTGCCCACCTTTGCGATTTGTTTGTGTGCGTGTGTGTGCGATGCAGCTCGTGGTTTCAATGCGGACGGTCGATCCAGCTCGAGGCTTACCAGGCGAGTGCCCTCGAGCTGGAATGTCGAAGACACTCTTTTATCTCGCCGATTAGGTCACCCAAGTGGGATAGGCCCTTAATTCATACTAGTCACTGATGCTAATCATCTCATTATGCCCCCACTTGCTCATGGAGAAACTTTATCCAACCATCTGCCTATCAAATAACGCTCCTCACCTGTGTCGGCCTTTTACCAACCATGCTTTGTTCTGATCCTCCTCTCTTTCAGCTTTATTACGCCCCCACCATGATCAGTCTGAAGAATGGCCCTGTTGCCAAGAATCTCCAAACGTTGCCTATCCATGTTCTCTTGAGATACTGCCTAGCCCGCTGAGCTACTCCAACACAGTGTCTTCTTTTGTTAACCAGCATTTGCAGATGCTCATTTCTACACTTGATCTGCTGCCTAATTTTCCCAACACCATTTGTTCTAACCCTTCTCCACCATTTATCAATATTTTTTAAATCAGTGCATGCACAGAATATTTAAAACATCTATGCAATGAATAGCACTGCTCCACTAAACACCCATACAAACATAAAATATTGTAGATGGTGGAAATCTGAAATAGAAAATGCTGAAAATATTAATTAGGTCAGGCTATACCTATAATACCTTCTAAGATAGTTAGAATTTCAGGTTGATAATGTCACATCGATAAACAGATCAAACTCCAGATGAAAGTTTTAAACAGGTACAGAGCAGGGGATAAGGAAGATAGAACAGAAAGGAATATGATTGGACGAATGGCAAAGGTAATATAATTATAAAAGTGGTTGAGGCTACTAATAATAGTGTTTATGAGGAAATATAAATGGAAGTTTAAATTGAGGCTGGATAAATAGTGGTTGTGAGGGAATGTAAATGACAACAGAAGCATTATCAGCAGCTATCATCTAGAAACACTTGTGAGTAACACATACCATCTGATCTCAAAACAAGAAAGGAAAGGACGGGAAGCTGACATCAATGGCACACTTTGAAAAGTATCTGTTTGAAAGTCTGAAACACAATAGTCATTCTTCCATAGATTTATGATGTTACAAAAAAATTGTGACATTTTCAAACACTCGAGGCTAGGCAGCGCTTCTTCGTTTTTTGTGTGTTCCGCTATATAGTGACTCGCCACTGCTGTACACATCGTTGCGCTATTGGAGTGTTAAGTGCGAGGTCTGCAATAGTACATGGATTATCCAGCAATGGGCATTGCAGTAGGTGTTGCATTGTCTGGGCTTGTGTGCCACAGTCACAGGTTGTTGTACCCTCGATGTAGCCCCATTTGTGCATTTTCACCCGTGAGCACCCGATCCCAGTTCGCTGTCAGTTGAGACGTCTCCAGTTCAGCCAGTGTTCGTCAGCACCTGATGGTAAGAGCTCTGCTGCTGGTATGCCCATCTTGGTGGAAATAGGGACAGTGTTAGTCTGTTCTTCCACATCTGGAGACGAGCTTCAGTTGGTGTTGTTTCCAATGGGGTGACACTGGCAGCTTGCAAATCAGTCAAGTCAGTGATTTGGAAACTCTTGAATAACCTGCAAGTTTCAAAATTCCACAGAGTTCAAGATTCTGATTTGTCTTTTTTTTCCAGGATGCTAAGACACAGTGTGGATGTATAGGAATTTATATGCTTTCTCTCAAAATATTGAAGCCTGCTGTTTTGAATGAATTTTTCAACATAACTTTAGAATTTATCTATTATACACTTCACTCAGTGAGTTTTATTTTTAGGTTTGCAGTTTGTGGCATTCTTTGTGTCATGATGAACAAATATGGATGAGGATGGGCATTGAACCATGCATCAATTTTGTATCAATTATGTTTTTTGGACATTTCTATACAGCAAATCCAACTAATACTTCCAGTTTCCTCCAAAGACTTTTATGTGTGATATAATGTAGCTTTTGAGAAACAATCTCACTCCTGCTGGTAACACTGCAAGACAAAGGAACAATACAATACAATACAATACAAGTCTTATTGTAGTCTGAATGAGCCAATGCAGGGTGAAGCACCAATTATCCGCAAGAAGCTCATGACCACACAACCTTCAGCTTAAGACACAGAACAGTTTACAGGCTCACAGGCACATTCCTGGAATTCATTTCTGTATAAAAATATTGCAGTACCTGTACCACTAAATTGGCAACGTTTCAGAAGTCAATTCACATGAACACTACTGTACATAAAATGACACCAGATTAATTGACCTGGGACAAAGGACAAAGGACAAAGGACAGAGGAGAAAGGACAAAGGACATTTATTGCCACATACACCAACTGGTGTAGTGAAATATGCAGCACACCAATAAAAATAATACACAACATTAAAGAAGAATTTAACATTAAACATAGAAACATCCCCCAACAATGGTTCCCACTGTGAGGGAAGGCAGCAAAGTCCAGTCCTCTTCCTCTTGCGCCGAAGCTCTAGCCGGTCCCGGCAGGAAACGCAGCTCCAGTCCTGTTGGTAGGCCACGAGGAAGGGGCGAAGATGCGGCTCGGAGGAAAGCCACATCTGCGACCAGGTAGGGACTGAGAAATACAGTCCCGCCCCCCCCCCCCCCCCCCCCACTCCCCACATAAAAAGACTAGACCTCCAAGCAAAACTTTTAACATACTAAAAAAAATTTAAAGGGTGAAAGGACGGACAACTGCAGGCTGGGCAGCCATACTGGGCGCCCCCACTCAGGCAAAGAGAGAACTGATGGAACATCTGGTAAGGAAAGGAAAGGAAGTGGAGGAATGGAATTGGGGAGTGAGGGTTGAATTCAGGAACACAGTCACAGCAACTGGGCCTGTGGTTAAATATAAGCCTTTTGTAGAGGAACATTTAGAGGAGTGTGGTGATAAGCATGGTTGTAGACCTTTAACAGATTGTAAAGGTACCGAGGAATAAGATGTTGGTTGAATTTGAAAATTACTATTAACTCAAACCATTGTTTAACTGGGTCAGCAAGTCCAAGAATAATGGTTGAATGAGACAGAATAGAAATCAGGCTATTAACAGCAGAGTTTTGGATGACTAAGATTATGGAGAATAGAATGAGGAAAGCCAGCCTAGAATGGGATAATATCATCTGGTCTGGAGGTAACAAGGGCATGGATGTTTGTTTTAGTCCCAGATTAACTGAATCACAAGATTTTATATTGTTTGCGAAGGTAGGGAAGTGTGATACAAATCTCCTCTCTCTAACACGAGGCTTGGAGTTGTTTGCTTGGAAATGCAATTTATAACAAAGTAAAAGAGACAATTAATTTTAAAATTTGGTGATTAAGAGTAGAAATGGATAATTTAGAAAACAGCAAACCAAGCAGAAGGCTGCATTCCTGTCAGCAGCCTGATAGTGTTGCTGCCTTAAATTCACCAAATTGTAATTATTAATGCTTAGACTATCCATACATAAATAAGTTTCTAAATACATCCAAGTTTCCAAATGTTCTTCTTCCTCGATTATTGAAAGATTTGACGACATAACACCTGAGGAGTATTGAATTTATGACACAAGACCTAGAGCATTGCAGGATTTATCATGCAGGATGTAAACATATATTGGTTTTGTGGTGTACAAATGCAGGATTACTAGGCTGAACATGACAGAGAATTACAGGGAAATTCATTAACTAGCATTGATTAAATAATAATTACCCCATGCTATAGATGTTTGCTAAACAGGGTAATGTTTACAATTAGACAGACCTCCGTGGTAGAAAGAACATAGCTTCAAAGGATCTAACTTATAATGACAAGAATTTAAGTATATATCAAGACCATTAGATAGTACCGTCTTCAATTGGTCATTTAGATGATGTTCTAAGATGCATTGCTACACAAAAGAGACATTTCACTCAGTAAATATCAGTTGAGGAAAACGAAACAAATGCACAGCTTTGCTTTTATGCCTCCAGGCCAGGTATACAATTTATTAAAAAAAAACATTTTACAATCTTCTGAGATTCTCCTAATTATTTTTTTAATGTATAGTCAGTGAAGTACACAGCAGAGGTTTAAACTACCGTGCACCAGCTTCATAACATGGCTGTGTTCGGGAATGCACCAGGAATATTGTCTGCTATGTCTTGTAACTATGTGGTGCCAGTGAAAGAGAGCATTTATGATCCTGCAGTGCAGGAGTACTTTTAACTACCACAAAACCATAAATGTGTGGACACAGCATATCTTAATAGTTGATTTCTTCACTGCAATACATAAGTGTTCATTACATTTAAATTTCCTTTTAGCTGATCTTTGTTATTGCATTATTTTTACCTGGTCTTATTTTTACTTTTACTACCGATGATTCACAACCTGGTTAAAGGAATGTTTATTCCTCTTGGATAGAAAAGAAAATCAGATAAAGCGGCAGTAAGGATAAAAGAAAGTTTACTTACACCTGAGGCAGATTACGTAGACTTACTATTATCCCCAGCCCTACCTGGACTAACATGACATGTCATAGCATATTATTTTTATCACCTCTATGGTTTTCAAGGAAGCTCTTCTCAAGACAGGGATTATGTACTTCGGATGGGGGGGTTTTTGTACAAGATGAGATGCAGTCTTGGAATGCTAGCAGTTGAATATGCACTTGTGCAGTCTTCTTCTTGCGTATGGTGTTCACAGCCTAAAGTTGTAGATCAAGGGTAGATATCTAGGCCAGGACAGCATCAGTTACTGGGTGGATGGCTTTGATGCCTCCAGGGCATCACTCATCCACCCAGTAGCAGTTGTGTAGTAGCAGTTGTTTACTGGGCATGTGAATGTACATGGTTGTACAGAACTGTTTTTGTATTGTGGGGTTGCACGTCTTTGAAACTCTTCCTCAATGTTGGGGAACCTGGTTCTTTGAATATTTTTAAGATGCAGATATACGTTTGATAAGGAAGAGGTTGAACAATAATTGCAGGTAGATGGGAATGCAAAGTTACCAGCAGATCAGTGTGATCTCATTCATTTGCTCCTAATTTGGCAAAATAGCTTGCATTTTTCCTGTTCTTTTAGTTACATGAACAATAGAGTCATTTAAATGTCTAATGTCAGGCATTTAGACATTTCAAAAGACTCAACAGTCTTTTGGAATAGCTATTCAATCCATTTGTAGATTTTCTCTGCAAATATTTAAGACTAACAGCTCATCTCTAACAGTCACGTTGATGACATTGAAGTTGGCTGTTTAGCCCAAATTCACAGGAAGGTTTATCAGTCTAAATGCCTGGCAATGTTCAAACAGTGAACACTGGGAAATCTTAATGGCCTCATTCATATTTAATAATGGGTAATAAAGTCGATATATGTATAGCTTGCTGCCAAATACATGAACATGACCTTAGGCACATATTCAATTAAGTTACTACCAAGTTAATTTATTGTTGGCTTATATTATTTCAGAGTCTTTCCAATTAATCATTCATCACTAAAACAGGCCCTTCAGCCCACCTTGTCCACACCAACCATTTGGTAATTGGGATAGTCCCGTTTGCCTGCATTTGGCCCATCTATCTATCATATCTTTCTTATCTTTTATCTATCTATCTATCTATAAAATAAAACTCAAATCCATCCGCCGTCCGTCCACCTGCAGTACGGATCCCTTCCTGCCTTTTGATTCGTTCCCGTCGTGTGATGTCACAATGCCCAATGCTCGCAGATGTCCAATCGGGATGGATTCATTTACATATG
Organism: Leucoraja erinaceus; assembly: GCF_028641065.1. Taxonomy (NCBI): domain Eukaryota; kingdom Metazoa; phylum Chordata; class Chondrichthyes; order Rajiformes; family Rajidae; genus Leucoraja; species Leucoraja erinaceus. The sequence goes on along the minus strand of NC_073387.1, from coordinate 31,081,849 downwards.
CCTTTGCACCAGCCCCAGCCCCTGGTGACCGTGTCATCGTGTGATGTCACAATGCCCAAAGACATTATTGCCATAGAGGGAGTACAGAGACGGTTCACCAGACTGATTCCTGGGATGGCAGGACTTTCATATGAAGAAAGACTGGATAAACTCGGCTTGTACTCGCTAGAATTTAGAAGATTGAGGGGTGATCTTATAGAATCTTATGTTTCTATGTTTCCCTCTCCTCACCCCTCTCCCTATCCCAGCCATCCATCCCCCCCCCCCTTCGCTCTCTACCCCACCCCCTTCCCTCTCTCCCCCCTGCCCCTTTCCACCTACCCCTCTGTCCCTCTTCCATCACTCCCGCTACCCCTCTCCACCTCCCTCCCCACTCTTCCACTCCACTCTCCCTCCCGACTCTTTCCCCTCTTTCTAATCTGAATGGAGCTGTGTATTGCATGCTCATCAATTGAAATTATCAACAATAGGATTTAAAGTTTTGGAGTTATGCTGCAAGCAAACAGGGCCTTCGGCTGAACTTGCTTATGGCAACCAAGTTGCACCGTTTACCCATATTCTACCTACCTGCATTTGGTTCATCTATCTATCTATCTATCTATCTATCTATCTATCTATCTATCTATCTATCTATCTATCTATCTATCTATTAATATATAAAACTCAAATCCGTCCGCCTGCAGTACGGATCCCTTCCCGCCTTTTGATTCGTTGACGGCTGCTCTTTCCTATCAGCTTCCAACACACTTCGAAGCAAAGTTGCAAGACAGGAACACTGAAACTTTTCACTGCTGCAGCAGGCAGGGGAGGTGCAATTGAGGGAATCAGGGGAGTGCTGGAAACTTACATTTGGCAACGGCTTCAATTCCATTGGAGGAGACGGGTGCATGGTGGAATATTGGGTTGGCGGAATCACACCATTGAGGGAGCAGACCCAATGGGTCTGCACTTGGTCTAGTCTATCTATAAAACTCTCAGCCCATCCGACCGCCTGCCGTCCGGCGCCCTTCCTGCCTTTCGATTCGTTCCCGCCGTGCGATGTCACAATGCCCGATGCTCGCAGACGTCCAATCGCGATGCCCGACGCTCGCAGACGTCCAATCGGAATGGATCCATTTGCATGTACGGCTTCCGGCCGCGTTTCTTCCTTTGATTCCCTGCAACTCCGAAACCAGACGCAGAATCGCCGACATCTTTTCCATTTCGGTAGAGATTTCGCTTTTCTTTCTAAGTATCCGCTCCTCATTACATTTCGTCGTGTTTAAGTACACGTTTTTAATCAAATCCTTCACCACCCCCCAACCCCAATATTTCAAAAATAAACTGGCTTCTCACCCATAGAAGCAGCACCAGCCCCAGCCCCTGATGAACGTTCCATCGTGTGATGTCACAATGCCTGATGCTCACAGATGTCCAATCGGAATGGATTCATTTACATATGCCTTTGCAGGAGCCCCAGCCCATGGTGAACGTTCCATCGTGTGATGTCACAATGCCCAATGCTCAAATACATTGTTGCCATAGAGGGAGTACAGAGAAGGTTCACCAGACTGATTCCTGGAATGTCAGGACTTTCAAATGAAGAAAGACTGGATAGACTCGCCTTGTACTCGCTAGATTTTAGAAGATTGAGGGGGTATCTTATAGAAACGTATAAAATTCTTAAGGGGTTGGACAGGCTAGATGCAGGAAGATTGTTCCGGATGTTGGGAAAGGGGTCACAGTTTAAGGATAAGGGGGAAATCCTTTAGGACAGAGATGAGAAAAACATTTTTCACACAGATAGTGGTGAGTCTCTGGAACTCTCTGCCACAGAAGGTAGTTGAGGCCAGTTCATTGGCTATATTTAAGAGGGAGTTAGATGTGGCCCTTGTGGCTAAAGGGATCAGGGGTATGGAGAGAAGGCAGGTACAGGATACTGAGTTGGATGATCAGCCATGATCATATTGAATGGTGGTGCAGGCTAGAAGGGCCGAATGGCCTACTCCTGCACTTAATTTCTATGTTTCTATGTTTCCCTCTCCTCACCCCTCTCCCTCTCCCACCCATCCCTCTCTCCCCCACCCCCCTTCCCTCTCTCCCCCACCCCCTTCCCCTACCACTCTGTCCCTCTTCCACCATCCCTCTACCCCTCCCTCCCCACTCTCCCACTTCTCTCTCCCCTTACCCCTGTCCCTCCCTCACCTCTCTTTCTTCCCCTCCCTGTCACACCCCTTCCCCTACCCCTCTGTCCCTCTTCCACCACTCCCCGTCCCTCTTCTCACCCCCTCTCCCACCCATCTCTCTCTCTCTCCCCCCCCCCCCCTTCCCTCTCTACCACCACCCCTTTCCCCCTACCCCTCTGTCCCTCTTTCACCACTCCCCCTACCCCTCCCTCCCCACTCTTCCACTCCTATCCCCACGCCTCTCCCCCACCCCCACCCCTCTCTCTTCCCCTCTCTCCCCCACCCCCTTCCCCTACCCATCTGTCCCTCTTCCACCACTCCCCCGTCCTTCTTCTACCACTCCCGCTACCCACTACCCCTCCCGCCCTCCCCACTCTTTCACTTCACTCCCACTCTCTCCTCCCCCTCTCCCTCGGGGGAAGGGAGGGGAAGAGAGGAGGGGAATGGGGGAAGGGGAGAAGACCAATCTGCTGATCTCACGATTTTTTAAACCTTCATAAATTTTGTATAATTCCACCGATCGGAACAAAACTTGGTGCGCTTGGAGCAGAGAACGGTAAGGTGGCGAAAAAATCCTAGCGTTAAAGGGTACTGTTTTTGAGCAATTTTTTTTTAAGCAAACTGGAAGTGGTCAGAGTTTTAGTAATAATATATATATATATAGATATATATATATTCTGGCTACAATCAAAGATTGCACAGTTTAAATATTGTAACTATGCACATATCTTATATAACAATGCCGCATACTGTAAATGTAGCAGCAGAGAGTGTCAGGGTTCATTGGACAGCAGGCCCCCGAGCATCAGGTTGATGATATTGTGTATCCCATTGGAGCTTCCAGCAAATGAACATTTTACACCACTACTTAGTCAGTTTGCTATTCTTTACATGGATTTTTCTAACACAAGGAGCTGTAACACTGAACAAAATAACATAACTTATTTGCAAGCAATATCAACAGATCTCTGTATTGAAGATGACACAAAATGCTGAAGTAATTCAGAGGGGATGGGCAGCATCTTTGGAGGAAGGAATAGATGACGTTTTGGGTCGAGACCATTCTTCACACTGAAGGGTCTCCACCCAAAATGGCATCCATTCCTTCTGCGACCTGTCCCTCTGAGTTACTCCAGCATTTTGTGTCTTTCTTTGGTGTAACCCAGCATCTGTAGTTCCTTCCTACATTGATCCCTGTCTTGTTTATGTTCCCTAATTATGAAGTATTTGGTCCCCTGTGGTGATATCACCTCTTGTCTAAAAGTGCAACATCTAATAGCTGTGGGCGAAAGGTTCTGTGTCATGTTCTCCCACAAAGCAATTGTTTAGGCTCTGCCAGACCATCTAGAAAAGGCTTTAAGCTGATGCTGAGAGCTTGTCCTAAGTGGGAGGAGGAGTAAACCCAAAAGATTAATCACCGCATTAAGTTATTTTGCTCAAACTTGGCAATCAGTTTATACTCAGAGATCTTGTAACATAATTCTGAAGATTGGGAAATGAACCTTGTATCTGAACCTGTAAAGGTTAGTGACCATAATTTATTACATGGAAGCTGCAGAATTTAATTAATAGCATATATTACAGACCTGTATTTCCATTATTGTATTTTGGTTTTTTTTTTTAGGATATTACACATCCTTGTACATCTTCTGAGTAACAAGTTTGCCTAATCAGCAAAATATTCCACTACATAATCTTCACACTAAATTAAAAGGCTAATGCATCCATCCCTGTGGCTATTATGATGAGCCAATTTAATTGCCTTCCGTCAGTTACCAGCACCCTGTACAACAATTGTTCACTATATTGTCCTTAATATTAGCATTTGCTTCACAGAAATCCCAAGATTCTTCCTAATATAGCCCTTTGCATACTCTTTTGCAAAGAGTTCCTTCATATTTGAGGAAGTAAATGTGGGACATAATGATTGATAACTATAATTAACACCATGGGGATTCAGTATTGCAGCCTACCATAGGACAAGCCACAGTGATTGGAAGAGATAAGAACAGCCTCAATCCCCATCAGTGAAGCTGAAAACCCAGTGATTACATATTTAAATTATGAGACTAACATTATTTCTACTAGGGAAATATTTATTCCGTCGATTTTAACGTCTATTTTGATATTTTCCTTTCTCATGACTAAGCAAATGCATAATAATGGACTAACATTGAAAAATACACAGAATATTTTCTTAAAAACCTAAATCATGTAAATGTATTATCTGATATTTATTTGGATTCCTTCCAGATATGAATTGAAGAAATATAAAATTCCTAAAGATATTTTTAAGAAAATCAGTATATATCTTTTGTATTGAAAAATACCACTATATTATTTCCTTCTCAAATATGAGAATAAAATTATACTTTCATTCTTGGCCTGTGACTCAAGATGGTTATGATGGAATAGTTTTTTTGGGGAAAATGATTATCTTCCTTTCGAGGCAAATACAAGCTTTTCAGCAAAAGGGTTTATAGTAGAAAGCCCTCAGAAAGCAGTAGGCCAACAGCATGAAATCAACCTTCTAATAGGACCTACAGATAAATTGATGTTCAGCAAAAAAAAAAAACTGGTTGTTGGAAATCTGAAACAAAACCAAAAAATGTTAGAAACATCCAGCAGTCAGGCAGCACCTGTGGTGGAAGAAGTAGGGTTCTTGCTTCAGGTAAGAATTCTAAAATATCTCCAGCTTGTGCTATTATCTCTGTTTCTACAGCATTACAGACACATACATTGAGACATCACACAAAAACATAAATTATACATAAAATGCACAGACATTTTTTTATTTTATTTATTTTAATCCATTTTTAAATAAATGCACAGAAAATTCTACAAGATAATTCTTCCTCGTGTCCGGCCATCTTCTATATCACGTCTTTCCGGTCGGTCAGTGACAGTTGACGGTCAGTGGTTGCAGAATTGGCGACTTCAGTCAGTCACTGTGGTACAGTTCCTGTCGTCAGCATTGCCCATGGACGTGGAGGCTTCTGCTTGCATCCCTACAAGATAATGAAAAGAAGGACTGCACAAAAGAACAAGATGTTAGTGTAAAAATATAAAAGGTGATTAAAAGTCTAAGGTAGTGCAAGAGATGGTCCATAGTGTTCAGTTGCCAAGGTCGAATTAGCATTGTGTTGGTCAGTTCAAAAACTTGATAGTTGTAGGAACATAGGTGTTCCAGAACCCGATGGTGTGGAACTTAAGGCTTCTATACCTTCTGTCCAACTCTAGCAGCAAGAAGAGGGCATTGCCTAAAGTGAAGGGGAGCGTAATCCTTGATGTTAGATGTTGCTTTCTTGAATGGCACCTCATCTGGAAGCTTTTGATAGAGTGGTCAACTGTGTCTGTGATGGACTGGGTTGTGTTCACCACCTTCTGCAGCCTCTTATGTTCTTGGACATTGGAATTGCCATACCAGGCCATGATATAGACAGTCAGAATAATCTCTACAATGCTTCTGTAGCAATTTGTAAGAGCATTCAGTAGTATACGGAATGTCTTTACACTTCTAAGAAAGTGGGAGCACTGGCGAGAATTTTCATGATTGCATCCATATTGTGGTCCCAGGACAAGTCATCCGAAATGCCAAGGAATTTGATGCTCCACCATCAACCCACCAATGAAACTGTTCTGGTCAAGACCCTTCTTCAGACTGATTATAGTAGGTCTACTACACAAAAAATTGCATGTAGTCTCACGACTTCTGTTTTATGTAGTCAATGATTAGTTCCTAGGTCTTATTGATGTTGAGCAGGAAGTTATTGGTGCAGCACCACTGAACTAGCTATTTTATTTCGAAGTAACGTGAGTGACTATGGGACGAGCTCGCCAGCCCGCATGCACGTCAATATGCCGAACGCATGGGGCGGACAGCTGGCCCGGAGTAGCTAATGGAGGCGGCTGGTCTTGGGCCACCGTGGTGGCTCCATTAGGAGCTAGATTCAATATTGTGACTGCCGCCGTTGGAGCTCCGAATGGGAGCAGGCGGATGAATTTGGAGGCCGCCGTGGAAGCTCCATAGGAGCTCGGTTTTGTTATTGCGACTGCTGGCTTTGGAGCTCCAAACAGGAGCAGGCGGCTGGATTTAAGGCCACCGTGGAAGCTCCATTAGGAGTTGGGGCTGCCAGCACGGCTAGGGAGCTCGCTGCTAAGATTAGCCGCAGACAGTAGTTTAAATATAGCCATGGCTAGATCACTGCTAAAGATAACAGCAGCCGGTGCTTTTGAAATTAGCCGCGGCCAGGGCAGCGAACGCTAGGTAAGCTCAGCTGCCATAGCGCCTAAAAATGTTTAAACATAGGTGCTGCTAAGGCAGCATATGCTGTAGACTATATAGTGTGTGCTCTATTTAAAGGGGGATTTCGATATATTACAGATATTTCTTTAATTGAAGTCAAAAATCTGAAGAATTGATTAAGGCAGTTTATTAAGAGCTGGTAGTTTTTAATAGCGTTTGCTGTTCGGTCACGTTTGTGACTATCGCAGCAGATAGGACATTTATTATCATACTCCATATGGTGTAGTACAACTTGACTTGCCATTACAGCACAGAATGGGGCTCCACTGGAACGGGCGGCTGTTCGGAGGAACTCCATTAAGGCGCTCCTGGCTTGGGAAGGCTTTTTTCAGCTGTGTCTATTAGACACCTATGGAGCAATACCTGGTGCAGGGTTGCATCATGATAATTTCCGCTCAGTAGAGGGGACTGTTGGAGATCTTTCATAAGAGTCCCCAACCATGTGAATATCGACAAAGCAGTAGAATCTTTGATCCAATGGGGCTATGCTTCTGTTAAATCATATGAACAATGTTCTGTTACCAGAGGCATTACAGATGGCTCCAGTAATTTGCCTGTGACAAATGGCAGGGTTGCAGTATTTTTCCCACTCTGTCTAGAGGACTATCGGGAAGAGGTGACTCCGATTATAATGCCAGCTCATCCAAGTCATATGGGGGCCAGAGACCTGAGGAACCAACACCTGGTGCTATTTCATAGAAACATAGAAATTAGGTGCAGGAGTAGGCCATTCGGCCCTTCAAGCCTGCACTGCCATTCAATATGATCATGGCTGATCATCCAACTAAGTATTCCGTACCTGCCTCCTCTCCATACCCTCTGATCCCCTTAGCCACAAGGGCCACATCTAACTCCCTCTTAAATATAGCCAATGAACTGGCCTCAACTACCCTCTGCAGCAGAGAGTTCCAGAGACTCACCACATTTCCTCCCTGAAATACTCCGTAGAGGCTCCAGAAGGGAGCAAAGACTCGGAGTCACTAGCAGGCACAACCTGTCTGGTAAGTATAATAAATAATGATGATTTGTACCGACAGAGCACCGATCTGCACAGCTAGTCCCGATTCGGCTCCTAGAGGGAGCAGCTTGGCAACCCCGAGTTGGGGCAAAGTCAAAGCCAAGTCTGTGGGACAAGTCCTGTCGGACGATTTGGATCAAGGGGATTCTGTCCCCACATCTATGCCAGATGTGATTGGCCGTTTGTCTCAATTGGAACATCTGATGAATCAGATGGTGGTACAAAAAATGCTCCATGTTACAGAGGCACATACAGGCAGTTTGAGTGATATGCCTGAGGCAGCTCCTGGTTCAGGGTTGCAATATTCCTCCCACTCAGATGAAAGGAGTGTTGGAGATGGTGCCAAATAATATGCTCCGTGTTACGGAGGCATGCACAGGCAGTTCAAGTCGTATGCTTGTAGCAACTCCTGGTTCAAGGTTGCAATATTCCTCCCACTCGGAAGATTATTGGAGATGGTGTCACAAATTATGCTCCATCTTACGGAGGCATGCACAGGCAGTTCGAGTCATAGGCATGTGGCCACGCCTGGTTCGGGGTTGCACTATTTATCCCACTCTAAGGGAGTGTCAGAGATCAGTATGGAGCTGACTCCAAACATGACTCCAAACATGACTATGTGCCTGAATCCCATGCTTTAATGCATGATGTACGAGAGTCGCATAAGGAAGAGCTGCCTAATACCTATGAAATGAAAGATAGTTTATTTATTGTTATTCAATACTCAAGATATTGCTGATGGCTCATTAGCAGCCAATAGAATGCATAGTTCCCTTTCATCATAGAGGCTTACCTAGTGCATGTTAATACATTATAAAATTGGGTTGAATATGTCTGAATATTTGCAGATAGAACTCTGCACAGTGTTGCATGAGTTATTGTCCAACTCAGTCAATTGGGACTATTGTTTGGTTAAGAACAATAGCCATGTATGCAAGTTAGCATCATGGTATTAATAACCCATGTTTTTCTACCATTAATGGTTTATCTGTTTAAGTGTTTCGCACACAGATTCGGTTACTGCATGAAACCACAGAGTTTTGAAGACTTCACGTAGTCACTCACGTGACTTTGAAATAAAATAGAAAGATTAAACGAGAACTTACCGTTTGAAGTTTGATCCTTATTTTATGAGAAGTTGAAGTGAGGGAATATGTGCCCTCCACTCCCAACCTTACTTCTCATAAAGATCATTCGGTAGTTCTAAGGTCGTTAATCTTTCTATAGTTTAAGTTCAGCGACTAGTTTGTGGTTTCATACAGCTGTTCTGAAGATTGGCGCACATGCGGACTGGTGGGCTCTTCACGTATTCCCTCACTTCAACTTCTCATAAAATAAAGATCAAACTTCAAACGGTAAGTTCTCGTTTAATCTTTCTATTCTATCTCATCACCTTTGGTGATTCAACCAACAACAGCAGCGTATTCGGTGACTTTATTGATGACATTGAAGCATCAGCCAAATGTTATTTGCTGGCTTTATAACTATCATTTCAGTGGTGGCAGGTTCTCATGTCATCAGAATGTTCCATAAATTTGTGAGACCTTCATAAATTACAAGGTGTGAGGAAGCACTACAGAGCAAGCTCCACAAGATAAATATTTTATCTAATCCTGCTTGTAGGTTAAGGGCATAGAAGGCAATGCTATCTTCTCAACGGGTGTTTGTTTCAACTGAAGAATAGCGCACCTTACCCTTCCATATCTCTAGACGTCATCTCCCCTGACTCTCAATCAGGGGAGAAACATTACCCATTCCTTCACTCTCGAGATGCTGTCTGTCCTGTTGAGTTACTCCAGCATTTTGTGTCTACCTGCAGTAATGGCATAGCCTGGTCTAGTGGAATATTAAACCATTTGGTATCCATGATCATATGAAAACAGTTTCATAATGAATCCAATGGGTTACTCATAACAAGTTATGTGGGGACTGTAGCTGCATAATAGAAACAAAAAGCATTGATTGCAGGTCAACCGGGTCCAATCAAATGAACTGAACAGTTGAAACATGATCTATTATTTAAACTTTTTGCCTCTGTCTCCATTGGTCAAATATAAGAAATGTCAAATGTATTATACTTCTCAAATGTTCTCTGTGCTATTTAATAAAAACGATCATGTTTATTAGTTTATTTGGCAAAATATATTGTTGTCAGAGCAGTCATTTCAGGCCAATGTCTTCAGATATAGGTCTTTACTCTTAAAAACTGTAACATCTAAGACCAATCTCAGTTCCAACAAATGGAGGAAAAATATATAAAATTATTAGGTGAATAGATAGAGTAGACAGTCAGATTATTTCTCCCAATTTGGAAAAATCATATACTGGAGGGTATAGCTTTAAGGTGAGAGTGACAAGATATTTTTACACTGTGCGTGGTGTGCAAAGAATGCACAGGGTGGTGGTTGAAGCAAATATGTGGTGGCATTTTAAAGACCTTTGGATAGGCACATGGATATGCAGGGAGTGGAGGGATATGGGTTATGCGCGAGTGAATAAGTTCTTGACCTGAAACACCATCAATGCATTTAGTCCAGAAATGGTGCCTGACCCGCTGAGTTACTCCAGCATTTTGTATCTATCTTTAGATGTGATGGTCATAGCATCATGTCCAGCACACACTTTTGGGCCAAAGGTCCTGTCCTTGTGATGTACTGTTCTACCTTCTTAGCACAAAGGTTGACATGCTGTTGGTTCTAACGAAAAATAACTTTGTAAATCAAAGCCACATGCCCAGAGGAGCAATTGTATTACAGCAAAGATTTATTTATTGATTTGTAAATAGAATGCCTGTACAGCTAAAATATTGGAAAAAAATCCATCGTCTTTGTCACTTAATAACCTTAACTAACAAAAAGCTATTTATCACATTGAATTTTCTATGTTACCTTGCCTCAACAGTTTTATAAGAGTAAATGTTCTAGTTTTCTGCTGTCATTTCCATTTAAGACATTGTTGCAAACGCCTACAGTGTGGTGTAGATTCAGAAATGGATGGGAAAATAGATGCAGGGCAGAAAGCACTGAGTAATAGTTTAAAAAAAAAAAACCTGTTGAGTTAAATCTTTGGAGCATTATTCATTCTTCGCTACGGAGCCTTGAATTCCGTAATAAAATGCAAATTTGTTACAATTTGAGACCTTATGTTATGAAGGCAATTGATCTTTCTATAAAAGGTTAATTGGGCAAAATATGCAAATAGGTGAAATGGAATATGTAAAACATATAATATCGAATTGAAAAGGTTTTTTTTTACAGGAAAAGAAAACTATTGCACAATAGTCCAAAACACAATTATAAATGTTATCACCTGGCTAAGATTGGCATTGGAAGATCCTTGTGGACATTATTTAACTTGTCCAACCACTGCAAAAGACCAATTAGTGGAGGGAATAGAAAACTGAACAATAGTCAAAAGTATGGTTCAGGAGAAATTTCTTGGCACTTTAAGCTTCCTCTGCCATTCATGGCTGAATTTCTATCTCAGTGCTATTTTACTGAACCTTCATTCCGGCAACTAGGCAAAGAAATGTCTTTTTATCTCAATCCTAAATGGCCTAGTACTTTTCTGTGACCACTCCCTCTGGTCATAGTCTCTTCATCCAGTTGAAACATTCCTATATCTGGCCTGTTGAGATCTGAATGTAGTTTAAAATTTTCAATGTTCACCTCTTATTAGAGAAAGAGGTATACACCATGAAAACAGACTCTTTGGTCCAACTTGTCATTGCTGACCAAGACAGCCGACTATGCTAGTCCCATTTGCCAGCAATTGGCCCATGTCCCTCTGATCCTTTCATAGCCAAATGTTTTTTTACATTTTATTATTGCAGCGTCTCAACCACTTCTGGCAGCTCGTTCCATGCGCGTACCACCCAATGCGTGAAAAAGTTACCACTCTGGTTGTCATTAAATCTTTCAACATTTACATTAAACCTATGTGCTCCAGTTCTTAATTCTGCGACCTTAGGTAAATGACTGTGTGCTTTCACTTTATTTATGCCCCTCATGATTTTATGCAATGCTATAAGTTTAGCCCTCAGTCTCCCACACTCCAAGAAATAAATTCCAAGCCTGCCCAACTTGTCCCTATAATTAAATATCTCAAATCCTAGCAAAATCCTTGTAGATCTTTCCTATGCTTTTTTCCAGCTTGATAGGGACTTTCCTTTAGTAGGGTGACCAATGTCATATACAATCCACAAGTGCAGCATCACTGACTTGTACAACTGTACTGTCCCAAATTCTATATTCAATGCCCTCACTAATAAAAGCCAGCAGCCCAAAAGCCTTCTTCACCATCCTGTCCACCTATGACCCAACTTTCAGGGAATTATGTACTTGTAATCCCAGGTCCCTTTGTTTTACAACACTCTCCAGGTCTCTGCCATTCACTGTGTTACTCCTACCCTGGTTTGTTCTAAAGAGTTTCTTCTAAACTCTGGAGAATATAGTCTCCATATATTCATTCTCCCCTCACGTGGCAAATCCATCATACCTGGTACCAATTTAGTGAATCTTCACCATAGATCTTCTATGGCAGGTGCATCCTTTCTCAGGCAAAGAGACCAGTGCTGCACACCATACTCCAAGTTTGGTCTCACCAAGGTCTGATATTGAATTCCTCCTATAATAAAGACAAATAATTAAGTTTACAACCGGTCTTCTTCCTGCAGCACTACTGAGGATCAATAAATGCTAAGCACGTCAGGTGTGTTTTGCCCTGGCAAAATATTTATGTGGTAGTGGACGAAGTTGACAATAAAGCCAAAACTAGATACAGAAAGTAAAAAACTGGAATTGTGAAATAAAAGCAAAAATTCTGGCAATGTCCAACAGTTTCTGGGATTCACATCTCTGAAGATCTGCCTTGGCCGCAGCATATTGATGCACAACAACACCTCTGCTTCCTTAGAATATTGAGGAGATACCTTCAACTTTGGCAGGTGTAAGGTAGGTAGTCTATTGGCTGGTTGCATAATGACCTGGTTCAGCAACTCGCAAGCACAAGATCGAAGATTACAGAGAGTGGTAGACATTGTCCAGTCTATCACAGGTGAAGACCTCCACATCGTCAAAGGGATCTACAGGTGGTGCTGCCTCTAAATAGTAGCCAATATCATCAAAAACCAAACAACAGTGGCCATGCTCTCATTTAACTCTCGCCCTCATGAAGAAACATAGAAAATAGATGCACGAGTAGGCCATTCGGCCCTTCGAGCCTGCACCGTCATTCAATATGATCATGGCTGATTATCCAACTCAGTATATTATACCTGCCTTTTCTCCATACCCCCTGATCCCTTTAGCCACAAGGGCCACATCTAACTCCCTCTTAAATATAGCCAACGAACTGGCCTCAACTACCTTCTGTGGCAGAGAATTCCACAGATTCACCACTCTCTGTGTGAAAAATGTTTTCCTCATCTCGGTCCTAAAATATTTCCCCCTTATCCTTAAACTGTGACCCCTTGTTCTTGAGAAGATATGAGAGTCTAAAAACGACGATCACTAGATCCAAGAATAGCTTTTTGAACTATTCTTAAAGCTGGGTCATCTCAAGGAACAATATCACATCTTTCTATCAGTCATGTCAGGAGTCAACCATTTCAGATAATCAAACTTTCCAGTTTGTTTCAAGAATTGGCCAGATTATCAACCTGGAATGTTATCTTCAAGTTTCTCTCTCCACAGATGCTGGCTAACCAAGTGGGTATTTCCAGCATCCTCTTTTATTTCAGATTTCTAGCAAATGGTGTGCTTTGTATGTCACGGTTCTAACATTTATTTTCTTTCTCATTCCACAGTCCCCATTCTTCTCCTATTCACATCTCCTCTGGAGCAAGCATTCGCCACACCCTCTCAACCAGCACCCTCCCTTCTTCTGTTATTGAGATTATCTTGGTCTCGACTTTATCGAAGGCTATTCATTTGGAGGCCAGTCCATGGAGTAGAAGGCTACAACAGTAGGCGGACTGGAGGTGCACCTGGTAGAGCTGCTGGCACCAGAGACCCAGGTTTAATTCTAACCTCAGGTACTGCCTATGTGGAGTTTGCATGTCCTCCCTGTGACCACATAGGTTTCCTACCACATCCCAAATGTGCAGGTTTGTAAGTTAATTGACCTCTGTAAAATTGTCCCCCGTGTGCAGGGTTTGGATGAGGAAGTGAAATAACATTGAACTAGTGTGAATAGATTTTTAATTGTTGGTGTAGACTCAGTGGGCTGCAGGGCATGTTTCAATGCTGCAGCTTCCAGTCAATCAATTGCTGGAAAATGGGCTTAGTATAAATAACATCCTTATGCCTGGCATGAACTTAGTGAGTTAATGGCCTGTCCCACTTAGGCGTCATTTGAGCGTCATTTACACGACATCATATACACATCATGACACACGCATCGTGACGCCCAGGTGATGCGCGCATGGCATGCATTACGCGCGCATGGCAAGTGGTGAGGCGTGATGGCGTAGGCATTGATGCGCGGTCGTGTGCGGCGCCCCAGGATTTTGGGATTCACATAATATTCGTGCGCCACCTGCGTGACTCGCAAATAATGCCCAAGTGGGACAGGCCCTTTAGAGGGATATTCCATGCTGCATTACCTATGACCACCTCCAGTCTTTATCTACAATTAAAACCTGCTTGATTTCTAACTTTTATTAGTTCTGATGACCTAATGATTGACCTGGAACATCAGCTCAGTTACCGTTCTGCAGATGCTGCCTGAACTTCTGAATATTTACAGTATTTGTGTTTTTTTAAGATTGATACAATGTCATAGAAATCATGTTCTTTTCTCCTCCCCCAATTACATGCAGTGGAAGTCACATTAAATGCACAGCTATCACACTTTCAATGCATTAAGATATTTTGCTGCCCGACTAGTTTAAGCTATTACTTAGATATAAACTAGCTCTTGCAGTTGCATTAATATAATGCCAGATCATTTTCTTTTTGCTACACCTTTAAATAACAATGAGGAGAGAATTGCATACAGGAAGACCTAAATGGAAAGTGCCAAGGAGTGAATGATATTGGAAATTTCAGCTGGGAGGGGCACAAATCCACCATCTTATGCAGCCAACATTTGTCACAGTTATGACAATTGCCCAACCAAAGTATAGTGATATAAATTCAGTTGATGCTCATCATTAGATACATTTCCTATTCAGTGGCTACATCTTACACGTTGTGCCATTAGTCAAGTATTTTTCTACCATCACTGTACTTTCCTCCGATGCCCTGCCACAGATACCCTCCCAAGGAGCCAAACAAATTTCTCAATTACATGGTATATCAAGTTTTGATTCTGATAGTCACTCACAAGACTTGCAAGCCAGATCTTGTAAGGAAGGTTTATTAAGACTAATATTTATCTAGTGACATTATACGATGTTGCAACTTACCACAACTGTTTACCATATATATTAATGATTTGGAAGAGGGAATTAGGAGCAACACTAGCAAGTTTGCGGATGACACAAAGCTGGGTGGCAGTGTGAACTGTGAAGAGGATGTTACGAGGTTGCAGGGTGACCTGGACAGGTTGAGTGAGTGGGCAGATGCCTGGCAGATGCAGTACAATATAGATAAATGTGAGGTTATCCACTTTGGCGGCAAAATCAAGGGGGCAGATTATTATCTCAACGGGGTTAGGTTAGGTAAGGGGGAGGTACAGCGAGACCTGGGTGTCCTTGTACATCGGTCACTGAAAGTTGGCTTACAGGTACAGCAGGCTGTGAAGAAACTAATGGAATGTTGGCCTTCATAACAAGAGGATTTCAGAATAGGACTAGAGAGGTTCTTCTGTAGTTGTAGAGCACTCTGGTGAGACCACATCTGGAGTATTGTGTACAGTTTTGGTCTCCTAATTTGAGGAAGGACATCCTTGTGATTGAGGCAGTGCAGCGTAGGTTCACGAGATTGATCTCTGGGATGGCGGGACTGTCATATGAGGAAAGATTGAAAAGACTAGGCTTGTATTCACTGGAGTTTAGAAGGATGAGGGGGGGGTCTTATAGAAACATATAAAATTATAAATGGACTGGACAAGCTAGATGCAGGAAAAATGTTCCCTATGTTGGGCGAGTCCAGAACCAGGGGCCACAGTCTTAGAATAAAGGGGATGTCATTTAAGACTGAGGTGAGAAAAAACTTTTTCTCCCAGAGAGTTGTGAATTTGTGGAATTCCCTGCCACAGAGGGCAGTGGAGGACAAGTCACTGGATGGATTTAAGAGAGAGTTAGATAGAGCTCTAGGGACTAGTGGAGTCGAGGGATATGGGGAGAAGGCAGGCATGGGTTATTGATAGGGGACGATCAGCCATTATCACAATGAATGGTGGTGCTGGCTCGAAGGGCTGAATGGCCTCCTCCTGCACCTATTTTCTATGTTTCTATGTAACCATTTGCAGGCAGTGCCATTTCACTTCAACCCAACCCCCCAAACAACCATTTGCAGGCAGTGCCTTTTCACTTCAACCCCAAACCCCCCAAACAACCATTTGCAGGCAATGCCTTTTCACTTCAACCCAAACCCCGCAAACAAACATTTGCAAGCAGTGCTTTTTCACTTCAACCCAAATCCCCCAAACAACCATTTGCAGGCAGTGCCTTTTTACTTCAAACCAACCATATTTTCATTTTCAAACCACAATAAGGGCACTCACAGTTGAGTAGATGTGTGTTCAGTGTTATTCAGAGCTCAGAGAGATGCGACCCACTGGCTTCCTCCATCTTGCAGAGACTGAGTGAGGCACTCCACTGGGTTTATAGTCCCTCCCCCTCCCTCCAGCAGAGACAGCAGAGAGAATGGCAATTAAAAAAAAAAACATTCATATCACTCTGATTTTTCATCGATGGGAAAAATCCTCTGGTCCAGGAAGGTGGAGAGGGGCTCTGAGTGAGGTGGCCAAAAGTCACAGCCGTAGGTGCCGGCGTTCTCTTGGAAATCACAGCACAGCGAGACAAAACGGTCAAGATCAGACTTTTAGTAATATAGATATGTTGGGTTTCAGGGGATAATGCCAGATTCAGCAGTGTCCACACTGACACTTGCAGTAGGGTGAACTCACATGATTTATTGTATTTACAGTGGTAAGCCAGTCCAGCATTGCATGGGAGCACTGTCCCTCGCCATCAGAGCACATGAGTTATGGCACTGGCAATCTCAGGCTTGTCCCAGCAGCTTAGTCCTGGTCTTTGAAGGAGGTGTGACCAACTCTGGCTTCTTCCTGCAACTCATGCAGGAGAGGAGGTGCAGACGGTAGAGGCTGTCAGCGGGCAGGAAGAGGTTCTGGCATCTCAGGCTTATCCCAGCCACTCAGTCTTAGCCTCAGGTAGAGGTACTGGCAGTCCAGCCTTTGACCATACAGTGGCACCGGTGGTCTCAGATTTGTCCCAGTGGCTCAGTCTTCCTCAAACTTGCAACAGGGGAGCACAGGAAGACACTACACTTTGTCACCCTTTTCTCACTCCCTTCCTCCTTCTACTTCTTCTTCTTCTATGTAGTTTTTTTTGGCAGTTGGCAAACAACTTTTTAGTGCATTACCGCCACCAACTGGTATGGAGTGTGGATCAAATAACATTATAACTTATATACTAATAACCTATATCTTTCGGAACAAATTGGTTACCCTGAGAAAAAGCAATAGGATTTGATAGCACTTATATGAATTCTTTTGTAAAATATCTATTAAATCAAATTGTACTTTTTCTTTTCTGAATCATTCACTCATTTGTCTTTTCTTCCTCATACCTCTCACAATGTATAATGACATGCTCTATTGTCTCTTCTTGCCCACAGTATTCACATCTGCCTGTGTTATGCTTGCCTATTATAAAAAGTGTACTGTTCAGACCAGTGTGTCCAAATCTAATTCTTGAAATTACTGTCTCCTCTTTTCTGTTTTTTCCTGCACATCTCATTTCTCCCACTTTCCTCTGGACTCTGTAGAACCACTGTCCTTTGGACTCTTCCTCCCATTGCTTTTGCCATCTTTTCTTCCCTTCCTCCTGCTAGCGTGCCTGTGTTTTATAGGGAATAGGCTGAGAAGTTTCAAATGGCCAACCAATAATAGCTAATTGGACCCAGCTGTTACGAATAATGCTGGGGATTGGCCTCTCCTGGACTGTCATATAGTTAAAAGGATCAGAGTGACATCCAAGAGAGAGGACATTGTCACAATGCAAATGCACACACAGCACACACAGCGCACACACAGCACAACACACACACAAAAGCAATTAATTCACCAGGGTCAACATAGCTATGGATCAAGTACTGGGAAATTGAATTATTATAGATTGGTGCTTGACAGTCACATGAACATGGTTGGTGATGGGCCTGTTTTTGTGCTGTTTGATTCGATGACTCCCCGAGTCCTTTGGAAAAGTAGCCATGGAAATGTGCCCTAAACACCAAAATAGACTGGAAAAAATATTGAAATTGGAATTAAATTTAGCATAACTGAAAACTTAAGGAAGCAGATAAAAGCTTGAGCATTTGTGACTTGTCTCCTTCATCCACAAATACTTGATCTTGTACTCTTTAGCTTTTACTGGTCAATGGTGCATACTATAGACTGACATCTTCATTGAAGCACCCAATGCTTAAATAACCATCTCTTTCATTTCCCTTCGGGTTCCTTGCTATATCTGATTCAGACGTAGGATTAAGGGTTGTGCGCAATTCAGATACTTGGATGTATATTACTTTGATATAGAACAAAATAGCACCATTAACTAGAGGCACAAAGAACCACAGATGCTGGAATCATGAGCAGGGTCCCGACCCAAAACATCACCTGTCCATTCCCAACAGAGGCGCTGCCTGAGCCGCAAAATTCCTCCAGCAGTCTGTGTTTTGAGTATAAACATAAAATCAATTTTACCCGGCAGTGAGAGTAATTATTCAAACATCCCAGCAGGAAGAATATATTATTATATAATTGATCTGTGATGTAGACTTGTTTTTTTTAAGTAAAAGTGAATACATTTTCCTTCTGAACTATCGTTTATTTATTAAAAAGGTTTACAAGGAAAGGATCTCCGCAGTAAACCACTGTATTTAAGGAAAACATTAAACACCATAATTTGGTTTAGAGATACAGAGCTGAAACAGGCTCTGCGGCCTACCGAGTCCGCACCTACCAGTGATCCTCTCATATTAATGGTACCCTACACACACTCAGGACATTTTTTACATTTACACCAATTAACCTACAAACCTGTATGTCTTTAGAGTGTTAGTGGAAACCGAAGATCTCGGAGAAAACCCACGCAGGTCAGGGGAGAACGTCCAATCTCTGTACAGACAGCACCCATGGTCAGGATCGAACCCGGGTCTCTTGCACTGTAAGGTAGTAGCTTTACCGCTACGCCACCGTCCAATTTTGAATGTTGGTGGAAATCCCACAAGCAAACAGTTTCAATGAACTGAAACATAGCCTCAAAGACAAAGGATTTTGGACAATGTAGGGTTAACAACCTGAATTTGGTTGACCCAAATGTCTAGATCTATTCTAAAAATGTTACTCTCAATGATCCTGCCAAACTCTGTGAAAATAGAAAGCACCTTTGCCAAGAAACAGGTCTTTAAAGATAGCACAGAGAGGGAAAAAATTAGGTTCATCACAAGCATCTGGGTTTAATTAGTACGTAGCTAGAACTAAGTACACATAGGTTTGTCGTGGTTAGCTGACCAATCTTTTTTTTGACATGACCAAGTATCTAGCTGTAAAACCAAATTTCAATCTCCCAATGATAAATGTGGAGAAAATTGATGAATTGCAACCAATTAACAGATACAGCTCTGCACAAATAATTTGAATCTTCTTATTACAACTGCTTAATATGTAGTTGGTTGCCTTAAAATAATTCATGTAATATGATGCATCACACCTACTGGTTAGGATTGTATGGAAGGAAGTACTCCTGAGATTAATGAACTAAGAGATGTGAAGCAGGCAAAAGACCTCTGGGAGAGAGAGGATGCAAGAATTCAGAGAGATAAACCTCGAGAGGAAAGCAGAGGTTAGAGCTGTGTTGTCAAGGTGAGACTTTGAGCTGCATTTTGGTGCTAAAAATAATAAATAGGACTGGCACAAAAAATAATCCTCCCACTATGCATTTAAAATTCATGTTGCTACTGGCCTGTCCAACTACATATGAAGAAACAGGCATTTCCCCCCAGCTTCTAGCGCAGGTGTGGTTGAAGAGTGCTTGCAATGATGGAGCAGTGCCATGGTACCTCCAAGGGAAAGTATTTCTGACTTCCTGGTGGAAGCATGTGAGAATCATGCTAGTACTGCAGTTTTCAACTGGGGCTTTAATTGAACAGACTTCATTCTCAAATCTGCTTCAGGCAGTAGAGTACTTTACAACACAAATCCATATTTTACACCAATTTGTAGCCTCCATTCATCAACACAATGATTGCTCAAAGCCCAGAGTTTAGTGAGGTGATTTATTTCTACATTCAGGACAAGCAGAAATGCTGTGGCCCCTCTTGACTAAAACTCAACAAATGCACCCATCTGGCTGTCTCATTGCAAGAAACAAGCAACTTCCCACCTTCCCATGTTCAGATGGAAGCGTTATGTGCAAAAGGTAGTGCTGGACAAATGAGTCTGCAGGACCTAGTAATCTTCATCGCAGAGCAAGTAATGGGAGAGACATTAAAAATGCAGCATTGATAGCTCTCTGGCAAAATTCTATGGATTACGGAAAATGTCCTGCAGATTGGAGGGTAGCAAATGTAACCACATTATTTTAAAGAGCGAAAGAGAAAACTGTAGACCATTGTAGCCTGACATCAGTGGTAAAGAAACTGCTGGAGTCAATTAATAAATTGACTCCGTATATACATGATGTGATATCAGAACACTGAAAATATCAACACTTTCGGACAAAGTCAACATGGATTTGTGAAAGGGAAATTATGTTTGACAAACTTTTTTGTTGAAGATGTAGCTGGCAGAGTAGATAAGGGAGGATTAGCAGATGAAGTGCATCAGAAAGCCTTAGGTAAGAGATTGGAGTGCAAAATTAAGGTGCACAGGCTTGGTGTAATATACCAGCAAGATCATTATCCCTACCTCTGTTTCATGTTCGTGAATCTATACTACAAATAGGTTAATTTGTATTCACTAGAGTTAGAAGAAAGACTTTTAAAATGTCCCCAGAGCTGGAAAGAATGGTTGCACTGAGTATATTTTCCTAGCTAGGAGGTCTGGACCAGGGCCACACTCAAATATATGGTATTTTGAATTGATGTGGAAGGAAATTTCTTTACTCCGAGTGGTAAACATGTGGAATTGTCTGGCATTGAAGGTTATGGTGACCAATCAGTTGAATAGAGGTGAGAGAGAGAGAGATTTCTAGGCATGAAAAGTATCAAGAGAGAAAGTAGGAAAATGGTATTAATATAGAGTATTATTCATGAGCATATTGAATCATACTGCAGGCTCCTGTTCTTCAGTAGTTCTATATTTCTACACAGTTGCAGTAAACTGCTCATTCAACATTAGTAGCCTATTGTGGTGTTCAGATTAATTTATTATGGTGTTCAGATTAGATCCAATCTGTAACATGGTTCAAACTCTTCAAGCAAAATAACAAAGTGCTGAAGGAACTCAGCAGGTCAGGAAGAATCTGGAGTCATAGAGTGATGCAGTGTGGAAACACTGAGCACTTCAGCTCAAATTGACCACACCGGCCAACATGTCTCAGCTACACTAATCCTTCCTGCTTGCTTTTGGCCAATATCCCTCCAAACCTGTCCTATCCATGTACCTGTCCAACAGCTTCTTAAATGTTGGGATA